>NW_006776601.1:378193-387159 GCF_000442215.2 Lipotes vexillifer | reverse complement strand
CCTCTCACTGTTGTGGCCTCTCCCGTTGCGGAGCACAGGCTCCGGACGCGCAGGCTCAGCGGCCATGGCTCACGGGCCCAGCCGCTCCGCGGCATGTGGGATCTTCCCGGACCGGGGCATGAACCCGTGTCCCCTGCATCGGCAGGCGGACTCTCAACCACTGCGCCACCAGGGAAGCCTGCTAATCATTTTTTAATAGAGCTTCCTACTTTTTTCCTGGCATATTTTAAAGCAATTGCAGACATTCACAAATGCTTATGTATGCATCTCTAACTGATAAGGATATTTTAATTTTCACCTAAGTACCATGGTAACCCTGCTATTATCACACATAGTAGAATTAATTGTAATACTTGGTCCATATTCATGTTTTCATGATGGTTTCAAAAATGTCTTTTTTCAGTTTTTCTCCCTAGGAATCCACATAAAATCCCTATATTGTATTTTTATTTATTTATTTTTACTGAGGTTAATTTACAAAGTTCTGTTAGTTTCAAGGTACAGCAAAGTGATTCAGTTATACATATATATTCTTTTTCAGATTCTTTTCCATTATAGATTATTATAAGATATTGAGTATGGTTCCCTGTGCTATACAGTAGTTCCTTGTTGTTTACCTATTTTATATTCCTATATTGTATTCTTATGTTTCTTATCTCTTTTATTCTGTAAAAGTCCCTCCCCGCTTTTATGCCACTGGTTTGTTGGAGAAACCAGGTTAATTGTCCTAGAGAATATACCCACATTCTGGATTTCAAATTACTTCTGTCTGGGATTATGTAATTTGTTTCTCCTTCCTCATATTTCCTATAAACTGGTAGTTATTTCTAAAGCCTTGGTGAGAGTTAGATTCTTTGTGGGGATTTTTTCAGGCAAGAACACTTTATAGGTGATGCTGCATACTTTCTTTTATATCACATCATGAAGCACATAATGTCTGATTGTCCCACTTTTAAGGATGCTAAAATTGATCAGTGAGTTTAATGTAACATATGTTCCCTGATACATTCATTTTCCTTAATCTGCATAGGGAAGCCCCTCTTTAATAAAATGCCAGATTTAAAAAATTAAATTTAGGAAGAAAGAAGAGGAAGGGTAGGAAATATAACTCAGGACTTTTGTTCCCTTATTGTAAAGTATATTGGTTGTATTAGAATTGAATCCCAATTTCCTATTGTAGACCACGTCTACAAAGATTTGTGAAACAAATCTTTACTGGCTCAGGGCAGCTGCTTCCTCTGTTCCCTTTCCTCAAGACAGCAATTTTGAGATCTCAGCCTCTCTTCATCTGTCTTTTTTACTATACTCCTTATGGCCAGAGTAGTAAATTTAGGCAGTTAGGTGACTTGAAGTACAGTATATCAATAGATTGAGAAAGACAGAAGATCTCAAAGGCCCTCTCAACTGAATTTCTATGATAAATTTCAAGTAATAATAATTAATTTTTTAAACAGGGTTCAACTACACCAGTAACTGTTTTCAAAGGTTCAAAGAAACCTTACTTAAAAGAATGCATTTTGATTATTAACCATGATACTGGGGAATGTCGACTAGAAAAACTCAGCAGCAACATCACTGTAAAAAAAACAAGGTATGTGGTTAATGAAATAAATTATTTGTATTTTGGGGTTTTTTTTGTGGTACGCGGTCCTTTCACTGTTGTGGCCTCTCCTGTTGCGGAGCACAGGCTCCAGACGCGCAGGCTCAGCGGCCATGGCTCACGGGCCTAGCCACTCCACAGCATGTGGGATCTTCCCGGACCGGGGCATGAACCCGTGTCCCCTGCATCGGCAGGCGGACTCTCAACCACTGCGCCACCAGGGAAGTCTTGAAATAAATTATTTAATCAACACATAAATTGCTAAGAGAATGTCAATGAAAAAAGTTATTGGATTAAGTCACACTATTATATAAGGGTTATTTCTGTCTGGTACAAAAATGTTTTGATCTTTTTCCAAGTTTAAATTTGGTGAAGATCCTTTAGCCAGAAGCTTTTACCATTTCTCCCTATGATATTTAAAAGCTTGTTTTGTTTCTAAATGTTTTCTTATATGTAGGTACATCTTTTATTCTACTGTAGATACTTTTGTAGAACTGGACTAAAAGGAGCCATTACACATTCTCCAAAATAATTTCATTATCAGTAGTAAAATTTTATCAAGCACTTAGAAAATGTGAGGCAAGAAAAAGGAGAATTTCCTATACAAACACTAACCTCAGAACTTCCACATTTTAATTGGATTAGCAGATAATTCCATTAAAAATGTCAATAAGAGAACAGAGCCATCTCAAATTTTCTTTTTTGGGGAAATAGGCAGTGCATTAATTAACATGTAGTATACTCTAAAAGCCATACACATAGTATAGATAAAAATTGTTCTAGGAATTAAAGGAAGGGAGACATGGTTCATTGGAGCATTCAGGGAGCCCTTACTGATGTACCTTAAGAGGATGTTAAGATTTAGGGCTTTTTTTTCCCCCAAACATATTTCATGATAAGGATTGCCTTTGGGTGCTTGTTAAACAAATGAGTTCCCAAATTCAACTACAGATCAGGGAAGGAGCCCAGGAAACTTTTTTTTGTTTTTTAATTATCCCCTCTTCCCAGATGATTTTTATTTGTAGGAAAGTTTGGAAAATACTGGTTTAATTGATCAGAGAGAACATGAGGATGTAAACAAGACAGGAATATATCTGACTTATTTGGAACCTATGAAAAAGACTTGCTAGAATAGAGCAGAGATTTGTTTCTTTCCCTGTATACAAGTATAGAAAGTGGGGTATGAGGTTGAAAGTAGACTAGAGGTAAGGTTATAAAGGTAGGTTGCCTTCAATATTAACTATGAAATTAGGACATTGTCTTATTGACGGTGGTTGCATATTAAAGTTTTTTTAACCAGGGATCGACATGCTTACATTCTTGTTTTGAAATGTAAATCCACCAAACAAATTGATTTAAATGAAACAATGTGGGAAAGAGAAAAATGCACAAACCACGATTTTTTAGAGTAGGAATGAAGAGAAAAGTGAAGTTCTAAATACTTTGTGAAGGAAGAACTAACAGGATTTGGTGACTGGAAATGGGAGAGGCAAAGTCAAGCATAGTTGTGTTATATACTTTTTTTTTTTAAGTATTGAAGGGAAAGTATACGAACCTCCTTTAATAACATGTCTTAACCTTATGAATGAGAAATGTGGGAGTGATTTAATTTTAACAGAAATGGTAATTTCAGAATTTAGGGAATATAATGTGTCTGCTGTACTCATGTATAATTTCATTTTATTTTAGTCATTTGTGTATGTCTTATCTCTTCAATTTTGAGCAGTGGCTTTTTTTAAATTCACATTTGTATCCCTCAGTGGATCTGTGTGTATGCCATGCCTATAGCAGGGCTCAATAAAGGTTTGTTAAATAATGAATTAAATTAATGCTTTAATCCTTGAATATCGTTTTAAAGATCTCTAGGAAAAAGAATAAGTGGTCGGTTTTAGTAGGTTTGTAAGTTGAAATTGTTGTTATATTGCAATCATCATACCTGTTTTGACCTTTTGATGTTCTTAATTTCAGAGTTGAAGGAAGCAGTAAAATTCAATATCGTATGGAGCAGCAGCAGCAACAAATGCGGAATTCAGCTAGGACTCCCAATCTTGTAAAACATTCTTCATCGGAAGACAAGATGTCCCCAGCATCTCCGATGGATGATATTGAAAGAGGTAAAATCTATGAGTATGTAATGACCCTTTAAAATAAATTATTAATAAATGTTAAGTGAAATTTTTCATTTTAATTGACAAGGGAACTAACTAAAATTCTAAAAACATAATGTTTTTTGTTATGGTTCTAGGGGAAAAGTGTAGTTTATGATTTAGAGTATTATGTACATAAGCTGTGTCTATATAACAGAATTTATATTTTTTATTATTCAGGGGAAAAAGTAACTTTAGATATGTGTAACTGGAGTTTTCTTCTTTTTGACAGTTGTGATGATTCCAATTTAGTCCTTCACAGCGTCTTCTTGTTGAAGTTTTTTTATGTGTAGCCAGACTATAGATGTCTAAGATGTAGCCAAACCAGTAGTGGAGTGAGGAGATGTAGTAAGCCAAAGTAGCAGGCAAGTTCTTCTGAACTGCTGATCACTTCTCAGCAGGAGGGTGCTTCTAGAGAGGCACAGTCTTTTTGAAAGTAAGGAAACTTAAATCTCCATTTTTTTTCTAGCTGCAGTTTGGGTGTTTATGTTATAGTAATTGTGGTTAGGAGTAAGACCCTGGTCACCAAAGTTTATTTGTTTCTATGCTTTGCCTTCATAACTTGCATATAGCTCTCCGTTTCCACTTGCCCCCGTCTAGGCCTGGGGTAGTATTAGTTTCCTAATATATTAGTGTTCCCTTTTCAAACAATAAGGAAAATATAAGCTCAGAACCCTTGTTGCTACAAGGGATCTTGAATTTTATTTTATTGTTATATCTGCTTCCAAAATGGATTTGAATCATTATATCATTTTATATATGTGTACAATAAAAATCTGGAACAGAAAATTAAGATATTGGAGGGAAGAGAAAGCAAATTTGCTAATTATTAAGACATTAAATTTATACCTGAGCTTCCTATCCACTAATACAAAACTGAAAACTTTAGTATATTTTGTATTATCTAAGAGGTTCCAAAGATTTGGACTCTTCCCTGCTACTAAATTCTAAAAGGAATTAATCGTATGGAACCTGTTCTTTGGAGAATTAAACTATATAGTATCTTCAACTATAATTTTACAATACAAAAAGAAGTTCCTCTATGTGGCAGGTTTTTAGCAGAGACCTTAATAAAAACATTGTATTGTAGAATATAAGTTAAGGTAATCCAAGCATAAGATCTAACTTTGTATAAGAATTTACCTTGAGATGTTTGCAGAGCATGTTCCTTAGACTATCTTCTTTTAAATATTTTCTTAATATTTGACCCTACTATGCCAATGCCTACTGCTATGGTTGAAACACTTTTTTAAAGTTTATGATTAGATGTCTGTCAGCTTTACTAGTGTTTCTCTGGTTTAATTTTTACATTTACCTGTTTGGGCTATCTGGAATTCTAGTCTAAGAAATAAGAATCTAAACTTCCTTCCTCCCCAACAGTGTAATTACATAGATATTGATAGAGAATCAACAAATATAGTATTGAAAAAGAATCCAACAGAATCCAACAGAATCCAACAGCACATTAAAAGGATCATATACCATGATCAAGTGGGATTTATCCCAGAAATGCAAGGATTCTTCAATGTATGCAAATCAATCAATGTGATACACCATATTAACAAATTGAAGAATAAAAACCATATGATCATCTCAATAGATGCAGAAAAAGCTTTTGACAAAATTCAACACCCATAAAAAAAAAAAAAGAAAAAGAGTATCAATATCCATTTTTGAATAAGCCAGTATTTCTTCTGCTGATATGAAAAGCCATTTTTTAAATTCAGTTTTTATTTTATATTGAGGTGTAGTTGCTTTACAATGTTATGTTAGTTTCAGGTGTACAGAAAAGTGATTCAGTCATACATATACATGTATCTATGCTTTTTCAAATTCTTTTCCCATTTAGGCTATTACAGAGTATTGAGCATAGTTCCCTGTGCTATGCAGTAGGTCCTTGTTGATTATCTATTTTATATATAGTAGTGTATATATGTTAATCCCAAGCTCCTAATTTATCCCTCCCACCTTTCCCCTTTGGTAACCATAAGTTTGTTTTCGAAGTCTGTGAGTCTGTTTCTGTTTTGTAAATAAGTTCATTTGTATCATCTTTTTACATTTCACATATAAGTGATATTATATGATATCTGTCTTTCTGTATCTGACTTATTTCACTTAGTATGATAATCTCTAGGTCCCATGTTGCTGCAAATGGCATTATACCATTCTTTTTTATTGCTGAGTAATATTCCATTGTGTATATATACCACAGCTTCTTTATCCATTCATCTGTTGTTGGACATTTAGGTTGATCCCATGTCTTGGCTATTGTAAATACTGCTGCATTGAACATTGGGGTGCATATGTCATTTCAAATTATGTTTTTTCTCTGTATATGCCCAGGAGTGGGATTGCTGGATCATGTGGTAGCTCTATTATTACTCTTTTAAGGAGCCTCCTTACCTTTCTCCATAGTGGCTGTACCAATTTACATTCCCACCAACAGTGTAGGAGGGTTCCCTTTTCTCCACACCCTCTCCAGCATTTATTGTTTGTAGACTTTTTGATGATGGCCATCCTGACTGGTGTGAGGTGATACCTCACTGTAGTTTTGACTTACATTTCTCTAATAATTAGCGATGTGGAACATTTTCTCTTGTGCCTTTTGGCCATCTGTATGTCTTCTTTGGCGAAATGTCTGTTTAGATCTTCTGCCCACTTTTTGATTGGGTTTTTTTTTTTTTTTTGATATAGAGCTGCATGAGCTGTTTGTTTTAGAGATTAGTTCCTTGTCGGTCGCTTCATTTGCAAATGTTTTTATTCCATTCTGTAGGTTGTGTTTTTGTTTTGTTTATGGTTTCTCTTTGCACTGAAAAGCTTTTAAGTTTATTTTTAGGTCCCGTTTTATTTTAAGGTCACATTTGTTTATTTTTTATTTTATTTTCATTACTCTAGGAGGTGGATCCAAAAAGATATTGCTGCAATTTATGTCAGAGTGTTCTGCCTATGTTTTCCTCTAAGAGTTTTATAGAATCTGGTCATACATTTAGGTCTTTAATCCATTTTGAGTTTATTTTTGTATATGGTGTTAGAGAATGTTCTAATTTCATTCTTTTACGTGTAGCTGTCCAGTTTTCCCAGCACCACTTATTGAAGAGACTGTCTTTTCTCCATTAAATATTCTTGCTTCTGTCATAGATTAATTGACCATAGGTGTGTAAGTTTATTTCTGGGCTTTCTGTCCTGTTCCATTGAGCTATATTTCTGTCTTTGTGCCTGTACCATTCTGTTTTGATTACTGTAGCTTTGTAGTATAGTTTGAAGTCAGGGAGCCTGATTCCTCCAGCTCCATTTTTCCTTTCAGGATTACTTTGGCTATTTAGAGTCTTTTGTGTTTCCATACAAGTTCTGAAATTTTTTTTTCTAGTTCTGTGAAGAATGCCATTGGTAATTTGATAGGGATTGCATTGAATCTGTAGATTGCCTTGGGTAGTATATTCATTTTGACAATATTGATTCTTTCAATCCAAGAACATGGTATATCTTTCCATCTGTTTGTGTCATCTTTGATTTCCTTCATCAGTGTCTTACAGTTTTCAGAGTACAGGTCTTTTGCCTCCTTAGGTAAGTTTTTTCCTAGGTATTTTATTCTTTTTGATGTGATAGTAAATGGGATTGTTTCCTTAATTTCTCTTTCTGATTTTCATTGTTAGTGTATAGAAATGCAAGATATTTCTGTGCATTAATTTTTTATCCTGCAACCTTACTGAGTTCCTTGATAAGCTCTAGTAGTTTTCTGGTAGCATCTTTAGGATTTTCTATATATAGTATCATGTCATCTGCAAAAAGTTACAGTTTTACTTCTTTTCCAATTTGGATTCCTTTTATTTCTTCTGCTTCTCTGATTCCTATGGCTAGGACTTCCAAAACTATGTTGAATAAAAGTGGTGAGAGTGGACATTCTTGTCTTGTTCCTGATCTTGGAGGAAATGCTTTCAGCTTTTCACCACTGAGTATGATGTTAGCTGTGTGTTTGTCATATAAGGCCTTTATTATGTTGAGGTATGTTCCCTCCATGCCCACTTTCTAGAGAGTTTTTATCATAAATGGGTGGTGCTGGATTTTGTCAAAAGCTTTTTCTGCATCTATTGAGATGATCATATGGTTTTTACTCTTCAGTTTGTTAATGTGGTGTATCACACTGATTGATTTGCAGATACTGAATAATCCCGGCATCCCTGGGATAAATCCCACTTGATCATGGTGTATAATCCTTTTCATGTACTGTTAAATTCAATTTGCTAGTATTTTGTTGAGGATTTCTGTATCTGTGTTCATCAGTGATTCTGACTTGTAATTTTCTTTTTTTGTCTGATTTTGGTATCAGGGTGATGGTGGCCTCATAGCATGAGTCTGGGAGTGTCACTTCCTTTGCAATTTTTTGGAATAGTTTCAGATGTATAGGTGTTAACTCGTCTCTAAATGTTTGATAGAATTCACCTGTCAGGCCATCTGGCCCTGGGCTTTTGTTTGTTGCAAGTTTTTAAATCACAGTTTCAATTTCAGTACTTGTGATTATTCTATTCATATTTTCTGCTTCTTCCTGGTTCAGTCTTAGAAGTTGTACCTTTCTAAGAATTTGTTTATTTCTTTTAGGTTGTCCATTTTCTTGGCATATAACTGCTTATAGCAGTCTCTTGTGATCTTTTATATACCTATGATGTCAGTTGTAACTTCTCCTTTTTCATTTCTAATTTTATTGATTTGAGCCCTTTCCCTTTTTTCTTAATGAGTCTCACTAAAGGTTTATCAATTTTGTTTATCTTTTCAAAGAACCAGCTTTTAGTTTCATTGATCTTTTCTACTGTTTTCTTCATCTCTATTTCATTTATTTCTTTTGTGATCTTTATGATTTCTTTCCTTCTACTAACTTTGGGGTTTGTTCTTCTTTCTCTAGTTTCTTTAGTTATAAGGTTAGGTTGTTTGAGATTTTTCCTGTTTCGCAAGGTAAGATTGTATTGCTATAAACTTCCCTCTTAGAACTGCTTAAGGTAATTATCGATATGTATGTTCTGCTTGTCATTTTGTTCATTGTTTAGGATTTGTTTTTGTAGGTGTTTTTTCTTCCCTTCCTCTTTTGTTCTTTTCTCTTTTGATTTGATGACTGTCTTTAGTGTTGTTTGGATTGTATTTTCTTTTTTTCTGTGTATCTATTGTAGATTTTTGGTTTGCAGTTACCATGATGTTTTGATATAGCAGCATATATATATATATATATA
>NW_006776601.1:309118-378094 GCF_000442215.2 Lipotes vexillifer | reverse complement strand
ATATATATATATATATATATATATATATATATATATATATATATATATATATAGTTGTTTTAACACATTTTTTACCAGAGACGTATTGCAGCCACAGGTGTTAGTTTCTGCAAAAAATCCCTGGTCAATAATGTGTTAAGTTGCTGTTCTCTTAATTTCAAATGTATTTCCAATATCCTGCATTTGTGCTCTCCTTGTCTCACGATTGCTGGTTTTGATATATTTGTGTATGGATGATATCCTAGCTTTACTGTATGTTTCTCTTTATCTGTGAGCTTCTCTTGTTTCTAGTTACGGGCTTTTCTTTTCCACCTAGAGAAGTTTCTTTAGCATTTGTTGTAAAGCTGCTTTGGTGGTGCTGAATTCTCTTAGCTTTTTCATGTCTGTAAAGTTTTTGATTTCTCTGTTGTATCTGAATGAGAACCTTGCTGGGTAGGCTATTCTTAGTTGTAGGTTTTTCCCTTTCATCACTTTAAATATATTGTGCCACTCCTTTCTGGTCCACAGAGTTTCTGCTGAAAAGTCAGCTGATAAACTTATGGGAATCCCCTGTATGTTATTTGTTGATTTTCTCTTGTTGCTTTTACTATCTTCTCTTTCTCTTTAATTTTTGTCAATTTGAATAATATGTGTCTTGGTGTGTTCCTCCTTGGGTTTGTCCTGTATGTGACTTTATGCACTTCCTGAACTTTAGTGAGTGTTTCCTTTCTCATGTTAGGGAAGTTTTCAGCTATTGTCTCTTCAAATATTTTCTCAGGCCCTTTCTCTCTCTCTCTTCTCCTTCTGGGCCCCCTATAATGCAAATGTTGGTCAGTTTCATGTTGTTCCAGAGACGTCTTAAACTGTCCTCATTTCTTTTCATTCTTTTTTCTTTATTCTATTCTGCAGCAGTGATTTCCACCATTCTGTCTTCCAGCTCACTTATTTGTTCTTCTGCCTCATTTATTCTGCTATTGATTCTTTCTAGTGTATTTTTCATTTCAGTTATTGCATTTTTCATCTGTTTGTTCCTTAAATCTTCTAGCTCCAAAAAGCCATTTTTGTCACATGCAGAATTTCTTTCTGGACTCAAGTCTCACAACATAAGATGTACAGTGGCCAATACATGTATGAAAAATGGATCAGATTCACTAATGCTTTCAAAGTTCAAATTTTAAGATTAAAAGATATTTTTTTCTAAAATTTAATAGTTTTATTCTTGCAATGTCTGACACTGTGCAGGGGTTACAAGAGTATGCCTAGAAATGAATAAGCTAAAAGTTTAACATAATTTCAAGGAAAAATGGATAAATTCACTTCATAGTGGGAGATTTTTAGTATATCCCTTCTCAGTAATTGATAGATTCAGGCAAACCCCAGATTAATAAGATTTGCAAAACACCATTAAGAAACTTGAACTAAGTAGATATACATAGCACTTCCACTGTTTGAGATGTATAGGTTTTTCAAGTCCATGTGAAATTAAAAAACAAAACAAAAGAAAACTGACCATGTGCTACATAGCAAAGCATCTCAACAAAAAAAGACATTTTGGGACTTCCCTGGTGGCACAGTGGTTGAGAATCTGCCTGCCAATGCAAGGGACACAGGTTTGATCCCTGGTCTGGGAAGATCCCACATGCCGTGGAGCAAGTAAGCCGTGCATCACAGCTACTGAGACTGCACTCTAGAGCCCTTGAGTCACAACTACTGAGCCCGTGCACCACAACTACTGAAGTCCAAGTACCTAGAGCCCATGCTTCACAACAAGAGAAGCCACCACAATGAGAAGCCCACACACTGCAAGAAAGAGTAGACCCCGCTCGCCAGAACTAGAGAAAGACTGCACGCAGCAACAAAGACCGAACGCAGCCAAAAACAGATATTTTTCTTTTTTTAATTGAAGTATAGTTGATTTACAATCTTATTTTAGTTTCAGGTGTACAACATAGTGATTCAATATTTTTATAGATTATAATCCACTTAAAGTTATTATAAAATAATGGCTATATTTCCCTGTGCTGTACAATATATCCTTTTTAAATTTTATTTTATACATATTAGTTTGTATCTTTTAATCCCATACCCCTATCTTACCCCCACTCTCCCCATGGGTAACCACTAGTTTGTTCCCTATATATGTGAGTCTGTTTCTGTTTTGTTATACACGTTTTGTTTTATCTTTTAGATTTTATATTACACATATAAGGGATAAGATACAGTATTTGTCTTACTCTCTCTGACTTATTTCACTAAGTATAATACCCTCTAGGTCCATCCATGTTGTTGCAAATGGCAAAATTTTGTTCTTTTTATGGCTGAGTAATATTTCATTGTTTATTCATTTATCTGTTGATGGACACTTAGGTTGCTTCCGTATCTTGGCTATTGTAAATAATGCTGCTATGAACATTGGGGTGCATGCATCTTTTCAAGTTAGTGTTTTTGTTCTCTTTGGGTATATACCCTAGAATGGGATTGCTGGATCATATGGTAATTCTATTTTTAGTTTTTTTAAGGAAGCTTTATACTGTTTTCCATAGTGGCTGCACCAATCCACATTCCCACAAACAGTGTACTATGGTTCCCTTTTCTCCACATCCTTGCCAACATTTGTTATTTGTAGACTTTTTGATGATAGCCATTTTGACAGGTGTGAGGTGATATCTCATTGTGGTTTTGATTTGCATTTCTCTGATGATTAACGATGTTAAACATTTTTTCATGTACCAGTTGGCCATCTGTATATCTTCTTTGGCAAGAGTCTATTCCAGTCTTCTGCCCATTTTTAACCAGGTTGTTTAGGTATTTTTGGATATTGAGTTTTATGAGCTGCTTATATAGTTTGAATATTAACCCCTTATTAGTCATATCATTTGCAAATATTTTCTCCCAATCAGGAGGTTGTCTTTTCATTTTGTCGTTAGTTTCCTTTGCTGTGCAAAACTTTTAAGTTTAATTAGGTCCCATTTATTTTTGCTTTTGCTTCTTTTTTCTTAGGAGACAGATCCAAAAAATATTACTACAATTTATGTCAAAGAGTGTTCTGCCTATGATCTCCTCTTGGAGTTTTATGGTTTCAGGTCTTACATTTCTGTCTTTAATCCATTTCAGGTTTATTTTTGTATGTGGTATAAGGAAATGTTCTAATCTCATTCATTTACATGTAGCTGTCCAGTTTTCCCAGCCCCACTTATCGAAGAGTCTGTCTTTTCTCTATTATGTATTCTTGCCTCCTTTGTCATAATTGACCATGAGTGCATGGGTTTATTTCTGTCTATTCTTTTCTACTTATCTATGTGCCTGTTTTTGTGCCAGTATCATGGTGTTTTGTTTTTATAAATTTATTTTATTTATTTATTTTTGGCTGTGCTGGGTCTCCGCTGCTGCACGTGGGCTCTCTCTAGCTGCAGTGAGCGGGGGCAGCGCTTCGCTGTGGTGCGCGGGCTTCTCATTGCGGTGGCTTCTCTTTGTTGTGGAGCGTGGGCTCCAGGCATGTGGGCTTCAGTAGCTGTGGCGCGTGGGCTCTAGAGCGCAGGCTCAGCAGTTGTGGCACACACGGGCCCAGTTGCTCCACGGCATGTGGGATCCTCCCAGACCAGGGCTCAAACCCGCATCCCCTGCACTGGCAGGCAGACTTCCAACCGCTGCGCCACCAGGGAAGCCCTATCATGGTGTTTTGATTACTGTAGCTTTGTAGCATAATCTGAAGTCAGGGAATGTGAAACCTCCAGCTTTGTTCTCTTTCCTCAAAACTACTTTGGCAATTTCAGGTCTTTGTGGTTCCATGTGAATTTGAGGGTTATTTGTTCTAGTTCTGTGAAAAATGTCATGAGTATTTTGATGGGGAAAGAGATATTTTTTCATTTATCTGCTTGGTAGTAGCTAAAATAATTGTCAACAACCAGTACTGGTGAGGATATAAAGGGAAACAAATGTGTGCATACATTTTTGAAGAAACATAAATTGACATATATTTTTTTGTAGAGGAATTTTTCCTGTAAAACACTTAGAACAGGGTCTAGCACAAAGAAACTACTATATAAGGTTTTGCTTTCATTATCATCCTTATTTGCTAGTAACTGTTAAATTTAAAGTGTGCCTATTCCTTACCTAGAAAGTCTAGAAATTTCTCTTATTGTAAAACTTGTACAGATAGATACATAATTACATAGGTATACCTATATCAGTCACATAAGAGTGCTCAATGTGGCATTTTTTTATACTAAGGAAAAAACAGAAAAATCCTAGGTGCACATACAGAAGGGTTTACAATGCTACACATCCCTATTAAAAAAGAGCTAGTGCACATTTTAGTAACAAAGAATGATATCCAAATATATTATTAAGTAAAAATGTTTTTACTTATTATACAATGTGTGTGAGTGTGTATGAACCATTTCTGAAAACAAAATGTGTATATAGTTGCAGATGCATAGACGAACTTGGAAGAATTATACTAAAATGTAAGCATTATCTTTGGGAGTTTGGATTATAGGAACCTTTCATTTTCTATGGTGCAAATTGTTATTTGAATTTTTACTATGAATTTATTATTTTTCAGATAATGATTATTTATTGAGAAGACAATATAATGTAAAAACAATGTTAATATGAAACCACTCATAATCTCACCACTCTAATGCAACTATGTTAATTTCTGCCTATATTGTATATATTTTTAATATGTATTTATTTGGTTACCCTGGGTCTTAGTTGTGGCAGGCAGGCTCCTTAGTTGTGGCTCACCAGCTCCTTAGTTGCAGCACATGGGCTCCTTAGTTGTGACAGGAGGGCTCCTTAGTTGTGACAGGAGGGCTCCTTAGTTGCGGCTCCAGGTCTCCTTAGTTGTGACTTGCGGGCTCCTTAGTTGTGGCATATGGGCTCCTTAGTTGCAGCAGGCGGGCTCCTTAATTGCAGCTTACCACTTTGGTTTCAGTTTTTTTAAAAATTACAGAAGTTTCTTTCCTTTCCAACACATTCTCTTCCTTTCCCTGTCTATCTATGCACATGTCTGAATGTACTCTAAAGGATTTATATACTTTGCTATTCCTTGAAACAGTTTGTATGTGGTAAATTTTTCTAAATTTCTTTAATAACGATAGGTTTGTTCAGTTTCTATTTCTTCAGTTTGGTAATTCATATTTGTCTATTCATTCAGTTTTGGTAATTCATATTTGTCTTGAAAATTATTAGTTTAATTCACATTTTCAAAATACTAGCATAATTTGTCCATAAAATCTCTACAATGTCTGTAGTTATGGCATGTTTTTATTCCTAGCACTGATTATTCATGCCCTTTCTCTCTTTTGCTTAACCAATATTTTTAGAATTTGATACATTTCATTAGGCTTCAGTGAACCAGCTTTTGGTCTTGGTGAGACATAATAAATGTGGTGACTAAGAATGACATCTTCAGAGTCAGAGTACTCTCATTCAAATCCCAGCTCCATCACTTATCAGCTGGGTGGCCTAGGGAAATTTACTTAACCTCGTATTCTCTCTGTGTATGTTTTCTCATTTTTAAAATAGAGACAATAATTAGGATTATTGAGAGGATTAAATGCAATAAATATATATAAAGTACCTAAAGCAATTCCTGGCACTAGGAAGTATTCAAATATTAGTTATTATTTTAATTTTTATTGTTATTTTCTTTTTCCTTTTTTTACTCTTTCATTAATGTATGCTCTTTAAAAAAATATTTCCTTCTTTGACTTGCTTTGAGTTTGCTATGTTTTTCTTATAATTGGATGCTTAGTTCATCTATATTGAATTTATCTTTTGTATGCATTTAAGAGTATAAATAGCTTTCTAGGTATCACTGCATCTAGTAAATGACTAACACTTCCATGGTAGTTAAATTCTAAAAATTTTTGTAATTTCAGTTCTTAGACAATAAATCATTTATAAGAATGTTTTGTGGTTTCCAAATATTTGGAATTTAAGGAAAATCTTGGTCAGGCTTAAAACAATGACAACATATTTTCTGCACATAAATCTTCAATTTGTGTAGGGCTCAGTAGGGATAGTTCATAGCTGTTCTAGGAACAGCTGGTGTCAGCTGGACTGACTTGGGGTCTAGCAGCTGGAATCATTTGAAGACTCACTTATTCACATCTGCCAGTTGTTGCTGGCTTTTGACTGAGACTTTGGGGGTTGTCAGCTGGAAAAGCTACGCATTGCCTTTCCAAGTGGCCTGGGCTTCCTCACAACATAGTGGCTGGGTTCCAAGAATAAGTGTCGAGAAAGGGAGAGTGGAAGAGAGAAAGGATACAGAGGAGTGAGGTCAAAACTTTATCTTTTTAATTACACAGGCTCAGAAATCATGTAGGATCACTTGTGCGGGTGTGTTTCTATGTGTATCTGACACAAAATCTTCATGTATTTAAAGTACAGTTTGCTAGATTTTGACATATGTGTACATCCTAAAATTACAACCACAACCACAATCAGGGTAATGAACATATTTATCACTCTAAAAAGTTTCCTCCTCCTCCTTTGTAATCCCTCTCTCCCACTCCTTCCCACCCCATCCATTCCCAGGTAACTACTGATCTGCTTTATGTCATTATCATTAGTTTGCTTTTTCTAGAAATTTGTATCAGTGGAATCATATAGTATGTCCTCTTTTTTGCATAGATTTTTGCACTAAACATAATTATTTTGAGAATCATCCATTATTGAAGGTTGTATCAATAGCTCATTCCTTTTTATTGCTGAGCAGTAATCTACTTTATGGATATACAGGAATTTGTTTATCTGCTCAACCTGAAGATGGACGTTTGGGTTGTTTCCAGTTTTTGGCTTTTACAAATAAAGCTGCTATAAACATAACATACAAGTCTTTGAAAAGACAAATGTTTTCTTTTCTCCACAGTAAATATGTAGGAGTGAAATAGCTGGATTGTATGATAGGTGTGTATTTAACTTTTTAAGCAACTGCCAAAATGTTTTCCAAAGTGGTTGTACTATTTTACATTCCTACCAGCAGTGTACATCTATATCAATGCTTGTATCAGTTTTAATGCGGTGTGTAGTGGTATCTTATTGTGCCCTAATTTTTTTAAAAAAATAAAAATTTTAAAATTTATTTTATTGAAGCATAGTTGATTTACAATGTTGTGTTAGTTTCTGGTATACAGCAAAGCGATTCAGCAGAAAAACCTGAGTGAACTTTTTGGCCAACCCAATGTGTATACTAGTTTGCATCTGGTAATCCCAAACTCCCAATCCATCCCTCTCCACCACCTCTCCCCCTTGGCAACCACAAGTCTGTTCTCTGTGTATATGAGTCTGTTTTTGTTTCATAGATAAGTTCATTTGTGTCATGTTTTAGATTCCACATATAAGTAATATCATATGGTATTTGTCTTTCTCTTTCTGACTTACCTCACTTACTATGATAATCTCTAGGTCTATCCATGTTGCTGCAAATGGCATTATTTCATTCTTTTTTATAGCTGAGTAGTATTCCATTGTGTGTATATGTGTGTGTGTGTGTTTGTGTGTGTGTGTGTACACACCACATCTTTTTTATCCATTCATCTATCAATAGACATTTAGGTGTTTCCATGCCTTGGCTATTGTAAATAGTGCTGCTGTGAACATAGGGGTACTCGTATCTTTTTGAATTATGGTTTTGTCCAGATATATGCCCAGGAGTGGGATTGTTGGATCATATTCATTGTCACTTTAGTTTGCATTTCCTTAATGACTAATGATGTTGAGTATCTTTTCATGTCCTTATTTGCCATCATTATATTTTCTTCAGGCACAATGTCTATTCAAATCTTTTGCCATTTAAAAAATTGGATTATTTATTTTCTTATTAGACTTTTAGGAATTCTTTATATATTTTGAATACAAGTTCTTCATCAGATACATGCCTTGCAAATATTTTCTCCCAGTCTGTGGATTATATTTTTTCATTCTCTTAACAATGTAATTTGAAGAGCCAAAGATTTTAATTTTGAATACATGCACTTTATCCATTTTTTTCTGGATTCTCCTTTTGGTGTCATATTGAAATTTTTTGCTTAAACCAAGATCATAGTAACAAAGGTTTTCTTTCATGTTTTCTTTTAGAAGTTTTATAGTTTTACATTTAGGCCCATGCTTCATTTTGAGTCAGTTTTTGTATATGGTACATGGTATGTATCAAAGGTGTTTTTTTTGCATGTGGATATTGAATTATTCAGCACCATTTGTTGAAAAGACTTTCCTCATATATTTGCACCTTTGTAAAAAAGAAATCAGTTGTCCATATTGTGTGTGTCTATTTCTGGACTCTTTATTCTGATATATTGATCTATTTGTTTATCTTCATGGCAATACCATATTGTCTTGATAATTGTAGCTTTATAATAAGTCTTGAAACCAGGAAATTTTAGTCCTACGACTTTGTTCTTCTCTTACAAAGTTGTTTTGTGTATTCTAGGACTCTTCCATTTTCATGTGAATTTTAGAATTAGCTTCTCAGTTTCTTAAAGAGCCTGTTGAAATTATTATTGGGATTGCACTGAATCCATAGATCAATTTGTGTAAAATTGGCATCTTAACAATATTGAGTCTTCTGACCCATGAACACAGTATCTCTCTCCATTTATTTAGATCTTTAATTTCTCTCAGAAATGCTTTATGGTTTTCAACATACAGGTCCTTCAAATATTTTGTCAGAATTATCTATAATTATTTAATTTTTTAATAGTTATTTAATTTTCAGAAGCTATTATAAATGCTCTTGTTTATATGATTTTAATTTCTAATTGCTCATTTCTAGTACATAGAAATAAAGCCGATTTTTGTATATTGTCCCTGTGTATTTAACCTTGCTAAACTCACTATTCTAGAGCTTTTTTGTAGATACCATCAGCTTTTCTACATAGACAATCATGTTATCTGTAAATAATGACAGTTTCACCTCTTCTTTTCCAATCTGGATGGCTTTTATTTCTCTTTCATGACTTACTGCACCAATTAGAACCTTCAATACAACGTTGCCTAGAGGTGGTCAAAGTGGAAAACCTCTTGTTTCTGATGCTGGAGGGAAAATATTCAGTCCCTTACAATTATGTATGATTTCAGCTGTAAGCTTTTCCTAGATGTCCTTCATAAGGTTAACTTATATTTCTATTTTGCTGAGTTTTTATCAAGAATCACTGTTGAAATTTCTGCTGTTTTGAGATGGCTTTTATTTTTCAGTTTTTAATATAGTGAATTATATGGATTGATTTTTGAAAGTTTGTATTCCTTGGAAAACCCCACTTAATCATGATGTATTGTCCTTTTAATATAGGACATTTCTTAACCTCAGCAATAGTGACATTTGGAGTTGGATGGTTCTTTGTCAGGGGCTGTCTTATGCATTGTAGGATGTTTAGCAGCATCTCTAGCTTCTACCCACTAGATGTTAGTATCACCACTTGCCCCCAGTTGTGACAACCAAAAATGTCTCCAGATTGCCAGATGTCTCCCTGGGTGACAAAATCATAGCTGGTTGAAAACCACTGTTATATATTATTAAATTTGATTTGGTAAAATTTTCTTTAAAAATTTTGTGTCTGTTCATAAGGGACATTATTTTTTTCTGGTAATGTCTTTGTTGGATTTTGTATCAGTAATTCTGGCCCTAAGGAATGAATTGGAAAGTATTTCTTCCTTTTTAATTATACAGAAGCATTTGTATCGAACTGACATTATTTCTTCCTTAAATAACTGGTAGAATTCACTAGTGAAGTTATCTGTCACTGGAGCTCTGTGTGTAGGGTGTGGGGAGGGTTTTAACTACAACTCAGTTTTTTTTAGAAGATTTATGGATATTCTGGTTATCTGTTTCTTCTTGAGTGAAATTTAGTAGTTTGTGCCTTTCAAGGAATTGATCCAGTTCATCTAATTTATTGAGTTTGTGGACATAAAGTAGTTCACAGTGTTCCTTTCTATTCATTTAATGCTGTAAGATCTGTAGTGCTGTCACCTCTTTCACTCTGGATATTAGTAATTTATATCTAGTATCTTCTTTTTCTTGATAAACCTGGTTGAGTTTGATCAACATTATTTATCTCAAGCAGTCAATTTATGTTTCATTTATTTTCACTTTTTTTTCTGTTGTCTTTCTTGTTTTGTGCTTTTGCTATTTTTTCCTTCTGCTTACTTTAGTTTTAATTTGCTCTTCTTTCTCTAACTTCTTAAGGTACAGCTTAGTTCATTTAATTGAGACCTCCTTTCCCCCCCAGTATAATCATGTAATGTTTCAAATTTCTCTCCAAGCTGTGCTTTAGTTGTATTCCACAGATTTTGATAAGTTGTGTTTTTATTTTCATTCAATTAGACATATTTTCTGAAATCTTTTTGATTTTGTATTTGACCCATGGGTTTCTTAGAAGTGTGTTTAGTTCTCAACTACTTGAATATTATCTAGGTTCCATTTATAAATTTTAAATTATTTTGTTTTGATAGAGAACATACTCTGTATAAGATGATAGAGAACATACTCTGTATAAGATCAGTCTCTTAAAATATATTGTGGAACAAGATGACATAGACTTATCTATTTCTGCTTCTCCCCACTAAGTAAAACTATAAACCCTGGAAATAATGCAAAAGACAATCAAAGGAGAAATCTGAAAGATGGAAAGAGGAAGGTAATCTGGTTAGGGACCCAAGGAAGCACTAGAAGAACAACATATTCAGGGCATCTTGTAACCTCCCCCTTCAGAAGATGGCAATTCAGGCCCAGCATGTCCTGACTCCAGCTTAGTTACAGAAAGCATCTCAGTTAGCTTATTCTTCTCCCAGATTGGAAGGGGTATCCAACAGCAGCAGGCTAGTCAAGACAAGTGTTTCTACCACAATACACAAACACACACACACAAAATGGTAACTATGTGAGATTATGTGTTAACTTGATTATGGTAATCATTTCACAATGTATATGTATATCAGAGCATCATGTTGTACACTTTTTATATGTGCAAGTTTTTTGCCAATTATACCTCAGTAAAGCTGAAAAAATTCATCTCTATGTATTGTGTTGCATTACATGTACTGGGGGAATAAGAAAAGAATTGGAGGTCAGTTTCTAACAAAACAGATTTCAATTTTTACAATTTAAAACGTTCACATTCTTTTTTATATTTTATTTGAGTTACATGGGTAATTAAGTATAATGGCATAAGTAAATATAGTATTTAAGTTTAGATATTGCCTATGTCTTTTACTTTTCATAATCCCAACATTGAATATAGCTCAGCTTGATAGCAGAGGAGCTTTTTATTTTACTTTTTGGGGCGTCTGAGAACTATGTGTATATGTTGTCCAGACATAGGACAGGGAGAAAGAAAGACTACCAGAGAAGAGCTGGGAAAGAAAGGTTTGGGTTCAGGGATGCAATTTTTGCTAGAAAAGTTGACTTTTAAAAGAGATTAATTAATTAATTTATTTATTTTGGCTGCATTAGGTCTTTGCTGCTCCACGCAGGCTTTCTCTAGTTGGGGCGGGCGGGGGCTACTCTTCATTGCAGTGCACAGGCTGCTCATTGTGGTGGCTTCTGTTGTTGCGGTGCACAGACTTCAGTAGTTGTGGCATGCGGGCTCAGTAGTTGTGACTTGCAGCACCTAGAGAGCAGGCTTAGTAGTTGTGGCGCATGGGCTTAGTTGCTCCACAGCATGTGGGATCTTCCCGAACCAGGGCTTGAACCCATGTCCCCTGCATTGGCAGGCGGATTCTTAACCATTGCACCACCAGGGAAGTCCTGACATTTTTTTTTTAACTCTTGGTTGGTTAGTAACAAAGACCACACTCAAGCTCTAACAGTAGGTGAGTTGGTGTCAAAATCTAAAATGCCAGTTTCCAAGCAGAATTTTAAAACATATATGGTCACAAGAAAGTGTTAGAAGTGATTATTCCTGGAGAGTAGGATTAAAGGAACTTGAGGAGGGGGTAAGAAGAGGGATTTTACTTTTCATTTTCTACTAGTAGAGGAGCTTTTTAAATAAAATGCTTTAAATCTGTAAATGTATGTTTAGTCTTATTTATTCCCCATCAAGTTTGTTAGAAACTGATACATTCAAATTTTATTATATTTATTTAATATTTATAGTTAATATTTATTTACGCTAACTATTAACTTCTGTTTTATTTTCAGAACTGAAGGCAGAAGCTAGTCTAATGGACCAGATGAGTAGTTGTGATAGTTCATCAGATTCCAAAAGTTCATCATCTTCAAGCAGTAAGGATAGTTCTAGTGATTCAGAAGATGAAGAGTGCAGATCCTCTCCTTCTGATCCAGGGAATTATGTCTCAGAACATCCTACCATGTCTACCATGCCACAGTGCAGGATTCCTGAGATAGTGGCTGGTCATAATAAACATCATGACAGCAATGGCCTCCTGATGAATACTTTAAGTAAGTATACATAAGCCTGCGTAATTGGAAAAGTAAGAATTCACAGTGGAGCCATACTGATTATGGTCTAAAATTTGCATACAGAGAAAGACTTCTTTTTTATTCATTTGACAGTATTACCCATTACCTTCTTTTCTTCAATTTATTTTTTTATACAGTAGGTTCTTATTAGTTATCTGTTTTTTACGTATCAGTGTATATATGTCAATCCCAATCTCCCAATTCATCCCACCAGCACCATCGCGCCCCACTTCCTCCCCTCGGTGTCCATATGTTTGTTCTCTAAATCTGTGTCTGTTTCTGCCTTGCAAACTGGTTCATCTGTACCATTTTTCTAGATTCCACATATATGCGTTAATATACGATATTTGTTTTTCTCTTTCTGACTTACTGCACTCTGTATGACAGTCTCTAGTTCCATCCACATCTCTACAAATGACCCAATTTCGTTCCTTTTTATGGCTGAGTAATATTCTATTGTATATATGTACCACATCTTTTTTATCCATTCATCTGTCAGTGGGCATTTAGGTTGCTTCCATGACCTGGCTATTGTAAATAGTGCTGCATTGAACATTGGGGTACATATGTCTTTTTGAATTATGGTTTTCTCTGGGTATATGCCCAGTAGTGGGATTGCTGGGTCATATGGTTATTCTATTTTTAGTTTTTTAAGGAACCTCTATACTGTTCTCCATAGTGGCTGTATCAATTTACATTCCCACCAACAGTGCAAGAGGGGTCCCTTTTCTCCACACCCTCTCCAGCATTTGCTGTTTGTAGATTTTCTGATGATGCCCATTCTAACTGGTGTGAGGTGATATCTCATTGTAGTTTTGATTTGCATTTCTCTGATAGTTAGTGATGTTGAGCAGCTTTTAATGTGCCTCTTGGCCATCTGTATGTCTTCTTTGGAGAAATGTCTATTTAGGTCTTCTGCACATTTTTTTGATTAGGTTGTTTGTTTTTTTAATATTGAGCTTCATGAGCTGTTTATGTATTTTGGAGATTAATCCTTTGTCCGTTGATTCGTTTGCAAATATTTTCTCCCATTCTGAGGGTTGTCTTTTCATTTTGTTTATAGTTTCCTTTGCTGTGCAAAAGCTTTTAAGTTTCACTAGGTCCCATGTGTTTATTTTTCTTTTTATTTCCATTACTCTAGGAGGTGGGTCAAAAAAGGTCTTGCTGTGATTTATATCAAAGAGTGTTCTACCTATGTTTTCCTCTAAGAGTTTTATAGTGTCCTGTCTTACATTTAGGTCTCTAATCCATTTGGAGTTTATTTTTGTGTATGGTGTTAGGGAGTGTTCTAATTTCATTCTTTTACATGCAGCTGCCCAGTTTTCCCAGCACCACTTATTGAAGAGACTGTCTTTTCTCTATTGTATATCCTTGCCTCCTTTGTCATAGAGTAGTTGACCATAGGTGCATAGGTTTATCTCTGGGCTTTCTATCCTGTTCCATTGATCTATATTCCTGTTTTTGTGCCAGTACCATATTGTCTTGATTACTGTAGCTTTGTAGTATAGTCTGAAGTCAGGGAGTCTGATTCCTCCAGTTCCATTTTTTTCCCTCAAGACTGCTTTGGCCATTCGGGGTCTTTTGTGTCTCCATACAAATTTTAAGATTTTTTGTTCTAGTTCTGTAAAAAATGCCACTGGTAATTTGATAGGGATTGCACTGAATCTGTAGGTTGCTTTGGGTAGTATAGTCATTTTCATAATATTGATTCTTCTAATCCAAGAACATGGTATATCTCTCCATCTGTTTGTGTCATCTTTGATTGCTTTCATCAGTGTCTTATAGTTTTCTGCATACAGGTCTTTTACCCCCTTAGGTAGGTTTATTCCTAGGTATTTTATTCTTTTTGTTGCAGTGGTAAATGGGAGTGTTTCCTTAATTTCTCTTTCAGCTTTTTCATCATTAGTGTATAGGAATGCAAGAGATTTCTGTGCATTAATTTTGTATCCTGCAAATTTACCAAATTCATTGATTAGTTCTAGTAGTTTTCTGGTGGCATCTTTAAGATTCTCTATGTATAATATCATGTCATCTGCAAACAGTGACAGTTTTACTTCTTCTTTTCCAATTTGTGTTCCTTTTATTTCTTTTTCTTCTCTGATTGCGGTGGGTAGGACTTCCAAAACGATGTTGAATAATAGTGGTGAGAGTGAACATCCTTGTCTTGTTCCTGATCTGAAAGGAAATGCTTTCAGTTTTTTCACCATTGAGAATGATGTTTGCTCTGGGTTTGTTGTCTGTGGCCTTTATTATGTTGAGGTAGTTTCCCTCTATGCCCATTTTCTGGAGAGTTTTTATCATAAATGGGTGTTGAATTTTGTCAAAAGCTTTTTCTGCATCAATTGAGATGATCATATGGTTTTTATTCTTCAATTTGTTAATATGGTGTATCACATTGATTGATTTGCATATATTGAAGTATCCTTGCATCCCTGGGATAAACCACACTTGATCATGGTGTATGATCCTTTTAATGTGTTGTTGGATTCTGTTTGCTAGTATTTTGTTGAGGATTATTGCGTCTATATTCATCAGTGATATTGGTCTGTAATTTTCTTTTTTTGTAGTATCTTTGCCTGTTTCTGGTATCAGGGTGATGGTGGCCTCGAATGAATTTGGGAGTGTTCCTTCCTCTGCAATTCTTTTGGAAGTTTGAGAAGGATGGGTGTTAGCTCATCTCTAAATGTTTGATAGAATTCACCTGTGAAGCCATCTGGTCCTGGACTTTTGTTTGTTGGAAGATTTTTAATCACAGTTTCAATTTCATTACTTGTGATTGGTCTGTTCATAGTTTCTCTTTCTTCCTAGTTCAGTCTAGGAAGGTTATACCTTTCTAGGAATTTGTCCATTTCTTCCAGGTTGTCCATTTTATTGGCATAGAGTTGCTTGTAGTAGTCTCTTATGGTGCTTTGTATTTCTGCAGTGTCCACTGTAACTTCTCCTTTTTCATTTCTAATTATATTGATTTGAGTCCTCTCCCTCTTTTTCTCAATGAGTCTGGCTAAAGGTTTATTAGTTTTGTTTATCTTTTCAAAAACCAGCTTTTAGTTTCATTGATCTTTGCTATTGTTTCCTTTGTTTCTATTTCATTTATTTCTGCTCTGATCTTTATGATTTCTTTCCTTCTACTAACTTTGGGCTTTATTTGTTCTTCTTTCTCCAGTTCCTTTAGGTGTAAGGTTAGATTGTGTATTTGAGGTTTTTCTTGTTTCTTGAGGTAGGATTGTATTGCTATAAACTTCTCTGTTAGAACTGCTTTTGCTGCATCCCATAGGTTTTGGATCATCGTGTTTTCATTGTTATTTGTCTCTAGATATGTTTTGATATCCTCTTTGATTTCTTTTTTTTTTTTTTTTTTTGCGGGACGCTGGCCTCTCACTGCTGTGGCCTCCTCCGCCACGGAGCACAGGCTCCAGACGCGCAGGCCCAGCGGCCATATCCCACGGGCCCAGCCGCCCCGCAGCATGCGGGATCCTCCTAGACCGGGGCACAAACCCCCGTCCCCCACATGGGCAGGAGGACTCTCAACCATTGCGCCACCAGGGAAGCCCTCCTCTTTGATTTCTTCAGTGATCTCTTGGTTATTTAGTAACGTATTGTTTAGCCTCCATGAGTTTGTGTTTTTTACATTTTTTTCCCTGTGATTGATTTCTAATCTCATAGCACTGTGGTCAGAAAAGGTGCTTTGTTATGATTTCAATTTTCTTAAATTTACTGAGGCCTGACTTCTGACACAAGATGTGATCTATCCTGGAGAATGTTCCGTGTGCACTTGAGAAGAAAGTATAATCTGCTGGTTTTGGATGGAATGTCCTATAAATATCAATTAAATCTATCTGGTTTATTGTGTCATAAAGCTTGTGTTTCCTTATTAATTTTCTGTCTGGAGGATCTGTCCATTGGTGTATGTGAGGTGTTAAAGTCCCCCACTATTATTGTGTTATTGTCGATTTCCTCTTTTATAGCTGTTAGCAGTTGCCATATGTATTGAGGTGCTCCTATGTTGGGCGTATATATATTTATAATTGTTATATCTTCTTCTTGGATTGATCCCTTGATCATTATGTAGTGTCCTTCCTTGTGTCTTGTAACATTCTTTATTTTAAAGTCTATTTTATCTGATATGAGTATTGCTACTCCAGCTTTCTTTTGATTTCCATTTGCATGGAATATCTTTTTCCATCCCCTCACTTCAGTCTATATGTGTCCCTAGTTCTGAAGTGTGTCTCTTGTAGACAGCATATATACAGGTCTTGTTTTCGTATCCATTCAGCAAGCCTGTGTCTTTTGGTTGGAGCATTTAATCCATTCATGTTTAAGATAATTATCGATATGTATGTTCCTATTACCATTTTCTTCATGGTTATGGGCTTGTTTTTGTACATCCTTTTCTTGTGTTTCCCACTTAGAAAAGTTCCTTTAGCATTTGTTGTAGTGCTGGTTTGGTGGTGCTGAATTCTGTTAGCATTTGCTTGTCGGTAAACCTTTTGATTTCTGTGTCGAATCTGAATGAGATCCTTGCCTGGTAAAGTAATCTTGGTTGTAGGTTCTTTCCTTTCATCACTTTAAATATGTCATGCCACTCCCTTCTAGCTAGTAGAGTTTCTGCTGAGAAGTCAGCTGTTAACCTTATGGGAGTTCCCTTGTATGTTATTGTAGTTTTTCCCTTATTGCTTTCAATAATTTTTCAGAATAATGAAAAATGATTTTACTTTTCTGCATTTCTCTGTACCTGATTCTGTTTCTGTTTCATAGATAGGTTCATTTGTGTCATCTTTTAGATTCCACATATAAGTGATATCATATGGTATTTGTCTTTCTCTTTCTGACTTACTTCACTTAGTATGATAATCTCTAGTTGCTTCCATGTTGCTGCAAATGGCCTTATTTCGTTCTTTTCTATGGCTGAGTAGTATTCCATTGTATATATGTATGTATGTACCACATCTTCTTTATACATTCATCTGTAGATGGGCATTTAGGTTGTTTCCATGTCTTGACTATTGTGAATAGTGCTGCTATGAACATAGGGGTGCATGCATCTTTTTGAATTATAGTTTTGTCTGGGCACATGCCCAGGAGTGGGATTCCTGGATCATATGGTAATTATATTTTTAGTTTTCTGAGGAACCTCCATACTGTTTTCCACAGTAGCTATACCAACTTACATTCCCACCAACAGTGTAGAAGTGTTCCCTTTTCTCCATACCCTCTCCAGCATTTTTTTTTTTTTTTTTTTTTTTTTTGTGGTACGCAGGCCTCTCACTGTTGTGGCCTCTCCCGTTGTGGAGCACAGGCTCTGGATGTGCAGGCTCAGCAGCCATGGCTCACGGGCCCAGCTGCTCTGCGGCATGTGGGATCTTCCTGGACCGGGGCACGAACCCGTGTCCCCTGCATCGACAGGCGGACTCTCAACCACTGTGCCACCAGGGAAGCCCCGCTCCCATTTGTTTTTGTTTTTATTTCTGTTGCCTTGGGAGGCTGAACATGGCCATTCTAACAGTAAATACGTAGAATCTTACAATCTAAAAATGAGAAGCAGGCATTCTTTTAATAATATAAACCATTTATGGAAATTACTTTCTACTAGGACAAATGAAATAACACATTTAAAAGAATTCATATTTTATTGATCGTATCACATGGCTATAAAACAATGAGAATATAAATAAATAACAAAAATAGTTTAAAATACATGCTTCGAAACTTTGGAGCACATACCTAGTGACTTACACGTTAAAAGGAAATTACAGAGCTTCCCTGGTGGCACAGTGGTTGAGAGTCCGCCTGCTGATGCACAGGACACGGGTTCGTGCCCCGGTCCGGGAAGATCCCACATGCTGCGGAGCGGCTGGGCCCGTGAGCCATGGCCACTGAGCCTGCGCATCAGGAACCTGTGCTCTGCAACGGGAGAGGCCACAGCAGTGAGAAGCCCGCGTACCACAACAAAAAAAAAAAAAAAAAAGGAAATTACAATGAAATTATAAAATATTTTTAATTAAGCAATATCAGAAATATCTCAACAATTTTGGGGTGCAACCAAAATGATAGAGGGAAATTTGTAGCCTCAAAATGTTCTTTTTTAAAAAACATTGAAAATAAATGCATGAAAGTTTCACCTTTAGGAACTAGAAGAACAATAAAACCTTAAAACAGGGAAAGAAAGTATTATAGATTAGAATTGAAATTAGTATAATAGATAGCAAAGAAACATTAGAGGGTCAACAAGACTAAAAGTTATTTCTTTGAAAACTTATAAGAAGACCAACCTGTAACTAGGGCTGATGAAGAAAAAAAGAGTAAAACACAGTATTAGAAATGAAAAAGTGGTTAAAATTATAGTATGTTTCTATTTTTTTCATTATGAAAACTTTACTAATATTTTATCCCAGTATATTTGGCATAAAAATGGATGATTTTCTAGGAAAAAAGTATAATTTACCAAATCTGACTCAAAAAGAAGTGGAAAGTCTGAAGAAACCATTAACAATTAACGTCTCTTCCTCCTTCATCCCATCTCCATATCCCCAAGATGCTAGAAAATTGAAGATAATTTTACAGATGAATTTTAGCAGATCTTCAAGGAACAGACAATTCTTATCTTCTACAAACTGTTTCAGAGAATAGAAGAGTAGGGGAAGCAACCCAATTCATTTATAATTCTAGGGTAATCTCAATATCAAAACTGAACAGGAACAAGACAAAAAGCATTATAGACCAATTTCGCTTAAGAACATGGATGTAAAATTACTAAATAAGATATTAGCAAATTGAATAACCACGGTACTTAAAACAAGCAAGCTAAATCATGACCAAGTAAAGCTCATCACAGAAGTGTAGGAAATGTTCAATATCTGGAATTATATCAATATAATTTACCACATTAACAGATTATAGGAATAAAGCCATATGATCATTTCAACAAATTTGAATTTAACAACAGTCAGTATTTATTAATTTTAAAACTTTTACTGAAGATTGAATATAAGGGAGTTTCCTTAACGTTATAAAAGTTAATCACAAAAAACAAAACTACTGCCAACATTATACTAATAGAGACTCCAGAAGCATTTCCGTTAAAGTCAGGAAGAAGACAAGGAGGACTAATATCATGATTTCTATTCAACATTGTACTGAAGGTTCTAGAAAATGTGGTTAAACAAGTTAAAGAAATGAAAATAAGAATCGGAAACAGGAAATAAAATGATCCTTATTTGTAGACAATGTAATTGTCTATATAGAAAATCCAAAGGAATCCACAAACTATAGAAATAGTAAAAGAATTTAGAAATATTTTGGATGCAACAATGATATGGAAAAATCAGCAGCAATCTTGTTATACAAGTAGTAACCACTTAGAATTTCTTTCAAAAAAATAGTGAATTTCTTTGCTTGATATATTTTATCCAAACTTTAAGTTTCCTAAGAGGAAATAAACCCTTTATTATTGTTACTGCAGTCATCCCATTTTCAACCTTAGCAGACTCAGCACCCTCTTTTATAACATATATTTAAGTCCCCTTTACTATTCTGAAATGAATTTCATAGCTTAATATCATCTAGGCACATATATCTTTGAAAATAATTAATGTAATATTAAGACAAAGTAAAAATAGTCTATAGTAAAGTAATAGATATTCTACTTTGTAAATGTTCAGGCCTGGTGAGACAACATAACAAAGTGCCATATGTTTGCACTTACTTTTAATGAATATATTTGGAATTAAGGGAAGCAAGGCAATATTCAACTCATATGTCAATATTTTTTCTTTTTATTTATCTTGTTAAAATAAGGACTGGAAAGGTATATACATAGATATTCATAGAATTGCGTATACAGATAAGTTTTGAGGTGCTGTACTGCTGACCCAAAGCCAATGAGCAACATAGATATCACTGTGTTTTCAGAAACAAGTTTAAAAAATCTTTGTAAAGGTCTCAGAAAAAAAGTAAAGTCTTCTTTCAGTTTACATGATAGTTGCATCCTTGTAAATTTCAGAGAATTTTATGTCTGTGCAAAAGGATACTTTTAGTTTATAAAAATGCAATTAGTTCTGGCCTTAAAATTATAAACAGACCTCTCAAGTACATGAGTATCCCACTGGACTTTCAAAAGTTTTACAGAATGTAGAAGGGTTCTTTATTGTTCACGATTGGTCCTTGCATTACAAGACGTTTAAGATTCCTAAGTTCCCTGTTCACTAAATGCCACTAGCAATCTTCAAATCACTGGGACAAGAGACCCGTCACGCACATTTCTGTAACATCTCCTAGGGGGCAGTATTGCTCTCATTGAGAAACATTGGTTTAGGTATCTGAATGCATTTGCTATGGGTATACTCTTTTTTCCAAGTCATAATTACCATTTTGATTGAAAACATATTTCCTTTACTAAGCATCTCATATTCAAAGGCTAATCTCATATCTTCAAAACTGAACATTTCAACCAACAGCATGGTAATGCTGTGCTTATAACCTCCGTAGTATGAAGTCTATTAAGAAAAACGGAACTCAGGACATTTGGGTTTGTGTCACTTGAGAAACTCATTTTATAGGCATCACGTCAGGATAAACATTCTTATGCCATACAATAGTTGTATAATAAATAGAAACTTAAGCCTTGAATATAAGAAAACGGTCATGTGAACCAGATGCACAAATGAAGCTTTAGCAGGTTTCTTTATCAAGTGATGTAATTAGTTCTGGATTTCATGCAGTGGACTGAGGTATCTTGCAACAGTTTATATATGGCCTAAAAAGTACTCATCTTAAATTGGATATTAGCTTCAAAATACTCCAGCTTTTGTTGATTGTGGAGTAGTTTAAAAATACAAGAGTTTGTTAACCATTGTAATTTACCACCCAAAAGATTTATCCAATCCTATAGCTTCAAATAAACCCCCTGTAATCAATGACTCCCAAATCTTTTGCGGCTGCAGCCTCTACCCTAAGCTTCAGACTTGTATATCCAATTGCCTATACCATATATACTTGAATATTTACTAGGTATTTCAAGTGTACCTTGTTAAAAATTGAACTTGTGATTTTGTTTTTACACAATCTTGTTCCTCTGGTTTTTCTCATCTCAGTAAATGATACCACCATTTATCCAGTTGTTTAGACCAGAAATCTTGGGGGTCATCCTTCACTTTTCTCTTTCTCTCATGCACTAAGTCCAGTACTGTTAATAGTCTTGTAAGCTCCATCTTCAAAGCAAATTATAAATCTGACTACTTAGCACCACCTTCACTTGAGCCACCTGAGTCTAAGCCAGTATTACTTCTTTTTTCCCCAGTTTTATTGAGATATAATTAACATACAGCACTGTATAATTTTAAAGTGTACAACTGTTTAACTACATACATCCTGAAAAGATTACCACTATAGGTTTAGCTACTATCCATCATCTCATATACATAAAACATTAAAGAAATAGGAAAAAAATTTTTTCCCTGCAACAAGAACTCTTAGGATTTACTCTCTTAACAACTTCCATATATAACATACAACAGTGTTAATTATTTTTATCATGTTATACATTGCATCCCTAGTATTTATCTTATAGCTGGAAGTTTGTACCTTTTGACTGCCTTTTATCTAATTTCCCTTCCCCCCAACCCCCCACTCATGGTAGCCACAGATCTGATCTTTTTCTCTGAGTTTGTTTGTTTTTGATGTATAATTGACCTACAACACTATGTTAGTTCTTGGTACACAGCATAGTGATTTGATATTTCTGTACATTTCAAAGCGATTACCGTAGTCTAGTTGCCATCTGTCACCATACAAAGATACTACATAGTTACTGACTATACTCCCCACAATGTACATTTCATACTTATCACTATTTTATAACTGAAAGTTTGTACCTCACCTATTTCTCTCCTCACCCTACCCACCTCCCCTCTGGCACCTGTTTGTTCCCTGTATTTGTCACTCTGTTCCTTTTTATATGTTCATTTGTTTTGTTTTTTAGATTCCACATATAAGTGAAGTCATACAGTATTTGTCTTTCTCAAAGCTGATATTATATCTTACATGAGAAACTGCATAGACTCATAACTGTTCTCCCTGATTCCATGTTTCCTCCACACCATTATAGTCTATTCACTGATATACAATAGTGTTCAAGTCAGTTGCCTGTTTAAAATTTTCCAGTGAATTGAATTCCCATTACATTTCAAACAAAATCTGAAGTTTTTTCCATGATCTACACACCATGGTCTTCTGGATATCTTTCTGACCTATTTACCTACATTCTCTTCCTCATTCATTCCACTCCAGCCACGGGGGTGTTCTTGCTGTCAGAGAACACAAGAAGCATGCTTCTGCCTTGGGGCATTTGTATTTGCTTTTACCTGAGCCTGGACATTTTCCCCCACCTCTGTATTTTCTTTACTCTCTCTCTACATTTGGATCTCTGTTCTAATGTCCCACCTTGAGGAGGCATTCCTAACTACCCTATTTACAATAGCATCTCTCACCACTCTCCCCAGACCCATCTAAATAGTGTAATATTTATCCCTACTTAGGATAAATATTACATTATATATTTGTTTATTGTCTGTCTCTCCCACTGGAATGTAAGTTCCGTGACTGTAAGAACATGGGTGAATTACAAGATAATCAATGATGAGGTACTCTTAACATATACTACTTAATGACTTTGCCTGAATTTGTAGTAAAAAATTATACATTTTTTCACTCTTCAAAATAGTCTGATCTTCTGAACCACATTTTCTCCTCATTTCCTGATGTAATTAAATCAGTGGTATAAAAGAAGGGTGATGTTGGTATGTGAAAGAAGACTAAACTATCAATAGATGCCAAGTGATACTAAAACTATGCTGAAGATTGGTGGTTTATTTTTTCTTTACAGGTAATATTAATTCTTTGAGTTGCTACTGATGTGACTAATAATCAGATTGCTTATCCTGTAATTTAAAGACATAATGTTGGCTAAACAGGATCACCTTGGGGTTATATTTTGTAAAACATCTATGTTATCCAAAAATATTAAATATTAAAATATTCAATTACTACAGTTTTCCTTTTTTTATTTTAGGAAATGATTTGCAGCTGAGTGAATCAGGAAGTGACAGTGATGACTGAAGAAATATTCAGCTATAAGTATAAAGTTTATAAGACATGTGATAATTTATTTTATATTAGGAATAAAAATTCCTAAGACTGAGGAAAAGGTATCTTAACTTTGATGATAAGAGAAATTTAATCTGATTCAGAATTTTCAGTTGATGTTACATTTTTTACCTTTTATGGGTACCGGCATTTTCATGTGATTTCATTTAATCTTAACAAAACTCCTAGGAAGTTTTACAGATGAGAAAACAAACTTCAGGGGTTAGGTTACTTGCCCACATATTGTTAACAAGTGGCAGATCAGGTGTTCTGAAGTTCAGGTTCAGTGTTCTGTTTTACCACACTGCTGTTTTCAATTGTGAATGGCAAAACTGTTGATTTATAATAAATGTCCTGGTTTTAATTACATCTCTGAGCCTTTCTATCTGATATTCCTTAAATTTTGGTTGAAAATTAAGCTCAAATTTAGGGTAAAGGTGAAGCTAAGTAATTGTTTTAATGAAACAATTGTCCTCTTATCTCACACATTTTATCATGTTCTCTTATCTCTTTGATACTTTTTAATCATTTTCTTATTTTGCTTTTGAGAGTAAAAATAAGCATTTATGTTAATGAGATAATTAATATTTATACCTATAACATTTTTGAATTGGGGGGAAATGATAAATATTATAGTTGACAGTCACTAACCAGCAGCAAGTTTGTTTTTTAATTAATAAACTTTATTTTTAAGAGCAGTTTTAGTTTCACAGCAAAATTGAGCAGAAAGTACAGAGAATTCTTATATACTCCCTGTTCCCACACATGCACAACCTCCCCAAGTATGAACATCCTGCCCCAGAGTGGTACTTTTTTTTTTTTTGTATAATTGATGAACCTACATTCACACACTGTCACCCAAAGTCCATAGTTTACATTAGAGTTCACTCTTTGTGTTGTACGTTCTATGGGTGTTAACAAATGTACGATGACATTTATCCACCACTGTAGTATCATACAGGATAGTTTCACTGCCTTAAAAATCCTGTGCTCTGCCAATTCATTCCTCCACACCCCAACCCCTGGTAATCAGTGATCTTTTTACTGTCTCCTTAGTTTTGCCTTTTCCAGAATATCTTATAATTGAAATCATACATTGTGCATCCTTTTCAGATTGGCTTCTTTCACCTAGTAATATGCACTTAAGTTTCCTCCATGTCTTTTGAATGCCTTAATAGTTCATTTCTTTTTAGCACTGAATAATATTATTACATTGTTTGGATGTACCATAGTTTATTTATCCAGTAACTGATGATAATATAAGCATGAAAGTAAGTTGGCTACAAAGGAACAAAAATCAGTGGGCTTTGAACTATTCCATAACACTACACTAAAAGTCTAACGTTAGTAAAGTTGCGTCAGCACAAGGTATAAGTGTGACCTATGAATTATGTATTCATCAAATATCATCTACAGTTTGGCAAGAAGGCATTCTTAGACATGTCAGAATTCAGGAATTATATCATTCACATATCATTCATGTAATAATTTAGTAATTTCCAATTTATTAAGAGATGAAGCAAAATTACCAACTCAAGAATGGGAAAAATATTATAAAAATATATTCTAAAAAGATTGAAACCTTCTTCAAAGGGACTGACTCAATTCGTAGGAGTAGTATAATATATAATATATATTATTATATTGGGTTGGCTAAAAAATTCATTTGGGTTTTTCCGTAAGATGGTATGGAAAAACCTGAACGAACTTTTTGGCCAACCCAATATTTATTATAAATAAATATTTATTACAAATATATATAATCTTACCTGGGTGGTGGTTGTGTGAGTTACACATATGTAAAAAATAGTGGAGTTTTACACTTAAGGTTTGTGCCTTTTAAGTTATGTTTAATTTTAAAAGTCCACAAACAAAATCAGTAGAAAAAATATTTGCAACATAGAGGGTGGCAGAGCTTTAACATAAATGATATAAAGGTAGATCTTACAAACTTACAAGGAGGGGACAAACAACTCAATAGGAAAAAGGGAATGAATCTGCAGTTTTGAAAATTATAAAAACATTTTTATCACAGCAATCTCACTTCTAGAAATTCATTCTACAGATACATTTGACTTATTTGCAAGGTTATTATTACAGTATTATTTATAATTGCAAAAGACTTAAAATATCTGAATGTGAACCTTTTTTTATTGATTTTTGAAGTGATTTATATAGTCTAGACACAAATCCTTTGACAATATATGTAATATGAGTATTTTCTCCCACTTTGTGGGCTGTCTTTTTACTCTTAATTATCTTTTGGGCTCACTGTTGTGGCCTCTCCCGTTGCAGAGCACAGGCTCCGGACGCGCAGTCTCAGCGGCCATGGCTCATGGGCCCAGCTGCTCCGCGGCATGTGGGATCTTCCTGGACCGGGGCACGAACCCGTGTCCCCTGCATCGGCAGGCGGACTCTCAACCACTGTGCCACCAGGGAAGCCCAAAAAAGTTATTGATTTTAATACTGTCCCATATATCAATTCTTTTTCTTTTATGGTTACCATATTTTATGTCTTATTTAAGAAATCTTGGCTTATCCACAGCCATAAAGATGCTCTCTTATGTTTTCCTCTAAAAGCTTTAATTTTTTAAACTTTGACAGATCTGTAATCTATATTGAATTGGTTTTTATGCATGGTGTGAGATATATTTACACCATGCATAAAAACATGGGTAAACATATTTTTTTCCATGTGAGTATCTAGATGGTGTGTTTTTTTTGTTTTTTTTTTTTGTTTGTTTGTTTGCGGTACACGGGCCTCTCACTGTTGTGGCCTCTCCCGTTGCGGAGCACAGGCTCTGGACGCGCAGGCTCAGTGGCCATGGCTCACAGGCCTAGCCGCTCCGCGGCAATGTGGGATCTTCCCGGACCGGGGCACGAACCCGTGTCCCCTGCATCGGCAGGCGGACTCTCAACCACGGCGCCACCAGGGAAGCCCTAGATGGTGTTTTTTTAGTTAAAAACACCGTCATTTCCCCCACTGCACTGCAGTGTCACGTTTGTCATAACTGATGCCTCAGTATATGTGTGGGTCTTTTTCTGCACTCTGTTCTGTTGTATTGGTTGCCTTATCTATCTTTGTGTCTTTTCCACTCTGTTATAATTACTATAGCTTTATAATAGGTCTCCTACTGGTTAGTGCAAATCCTCCACTATTGTTCTTCAAGACTGCCTTTGCTATTCTTCGCTTTTTGTATCTCTATATGAATTTTAAAAATCAACTTGTCATTTTCTACACTCACAAAACCTGTTGGATTTTGTGTTGCAATTATAGATTGATTTGGGGATTACTGACATTTTTGCTGAGGCTTCCAAATCATGAGCATGGTATGTCTCTCCATTTATTTAGAGCTTTAATTTCTTTCAGTAATGTTTTAAGAGTGGTTAGTATTGATGTCTTAGACATCTTTCAATAGATTTATTCCTAGGTATTTTTTATGCTATTAGAGCTGGTATAATGTTTTAAATTCCCTTTTCTATTTGTTTTTGCTGATATTTAAATACAATTTATTTCTATATGATGATTTTGTATTCATACACCTTGCTAAACACATGTTCTCTTTTAATTTCATATTTGCCTCTTCTCTTGGACTATATTAGTATCTGTCATTTTCAGCCTCCTTTTTGTACATGATTGTAAAATATCACTCTCCTGTCATAATCATTGAGGTCACAAATATTTTTTACTCTTATCACTGATATTTTAGATTCTTTCACTCTATTATTTTTTATCTTTCAAAAGTTTGTACTTATTTCTATTCAGGTGTTGCTTTTCTCTTTGATCTTTTCCCTTTTATCCTTCTATCTGATTTCAACTTAGCAAAAATGATGGTGTACAAGAGGCATCTTGATAAGATAGAAAAGGCTCTAGAATAGGTCTTGGAGGCTGGGAGGCTCTTCTGTAATATTCTTCAGGCTAGACTAGGAAAAGGATTTCAAACCAGTGTTCACCAAATCCCTATTATAAGAATTACCAGAGATGCTTATTAAAAATACAAGTTCTTAGATACCTACTTAGATCTATTCAATAAGACTTTTCAAAGCACAGGCCTGTAAATTGTGTGTGGTGTGTGTGTGAATTGCTGTGAAAATTTGTAGTTATAAGTATATATACAAATATAAATATATATGTAAATATATATATCCCTAAGTGATTTTTAGCATCAGGGAAGTTTAGTTTATGTAGGACAAGATTAAGATTCCTTCCATCTCTGATACTATTCGATTTTATAAATGGTAGCATTGTATTGCCATAATCAAAAGAAGAATTTCACCTAAACAAATGAGTATCAGAGAACCAATGCCAATACTCTAAAGTCTGGTATTTAGGGCACCTATAAGCACAAATGAATTGGTGCCTTGCCTACCGGTGCTATTCCATCTGCTCTGAGAGATCAAATGCTATTCCAGAGGTACAAGGCCAGAGCAGGGGGAGCCAGTGATATAATTAGATCTTAAAAGCATCTGTGCCTCTAGTGGTTAATTTGACTAACAAGTTTTGACTATTCATTTGTTATGTATCCAGAGTCATTAACCAAACTAGGTCAGAAAGGGCAGTATTTCCTGAAAGAATAACTGTAGCTTAATCATTAATGTCACAAACAGAAATGAAATGGACCCTTCTTTGGGTAAAGGTTGGTGGGAGAGAAGCAGGAGGAGGAGTGAATAGAAGCTGGGAAAACATGGTCAAAGTCTAAGATGGAGTTTAGGGAGGAAAGGGTGGAGTTTCTCCTGGTCTTATTTGTCAGTAACTGAAATAGGTAATGTAAGAATTTTATGAGGGAGAGAGTCATAGCTTCTCATATTCTAAAATAAAATAATTCATTCTTCTGTTTCCTGACTCCTTTTTTGGTTTAGTCCTCATTTTTTCTTATTGCTCTCTAGCCATTCTTTTCCTTTTTCTTTTGATTGACATCTAGATGGGCACCCTACTCTCTTGTTCTTTTACCTCTTTGACTTAGCAAAAATAATACTGTCTAAAATGTATCTATCATTGTCATCTCTGTTCTTGTTCCTCCTCTGATAAGAACTAAATATTATATTCTAGAGTCATTTGGGAGTCCATTCACTGAAAATTAAGAAATATGATGTTTATAATGGTTCCTAGAAAATAACTGGCTCATAATTTTACACAAATTAAATTTTATTTACTAATTAAATGATGGATTCATCTTGAAGTGAGAAAATGAAACACAGGGAATGAATTTAGCAAAGAAGAATGATTCCCAAATGTACATCACCAACCCTTTCCTTTTGTTTTCTTCAGCTCCACCTCTTTAATTGCTTATAAGACATTTCTAGTTGAACTTTATTATGCTGAAAACCAAAAATCAACATCTTTTGTATCTCTCCAAATTCTTTTTGGAGATAACTTTCCCTCTTCAATGCATTTCATTTCCCCTACATTGCTATGTTTTTATTTCCATAGTTTCCATTCCTAAGTAATGACCACAGGCATTACTGATAGTAATCTGTAGTGGCATAGTGAAAATTCCAGATCTGCCACTTACTGGCCACATGACTTTGGACAAATTACATAACCTCTTAGGACATTAGTTCCTATAAAATGGGGATAGTAGTAAGAATTAGAACATGTAGATATAATATATATGTGTGTGTGTGTGTATAAACCTTCCCCACAATAGGTGTGCAATAAATAGTAGCTATTATTACCCTGAAATCGATTTCAAAATCTGCTCTAGGTATGCTCCAGGCATTGTGTTCTTAACTAATTTTCACTCATTTGAAATTTTCCAGCATTATACTGTCTCATCCCATGATGTGTTATTCTCACTTCCCTGTGACATAAATGTTCTTTTGAACTAGTCTCTGAGACCCAATCCTTTCTTTTTCTATAGCTTTCTGCTTTGCAGGCGGCTGCTGACGCCTGACACCCATAGGGTTAAACCTAGTTGCTGAAGCCACCCCCTCTTCCCCTCCCAGTCCCCCTTTTCACAGTAGCCTGGCAGCTGTCCCAACTGCCTACCGAAGCCAAATGCTTGAAGAGAGAGAGAGTAAGGAGCCAGCCATGAATCTCTTCCAGAAAAATGAGTTCAAGGAAACTCCTTTTTTACCTGTCTCCCCTGAAGAGGTACCACCTCGACCCCCCAGCTTTCCAAAGAAGCCATCTCCGGTGAGTCCTCAGATTCAGTTCTGTCTCTGGTAGGAACAGACTTACTTTTTTGGTTCTCCTCCTTGGCCCCTGGAGCTTCACGCTGAGCTGTGTTAAGAGTATTAAAAACTATTCTCTCTTGGAGTTAGAATTAACCTGTAAACCAAACCTAAACAGAAGTTTCCTTTAACTTAGGAGAGGAAGCAGCAGAAAGAGGTAGTTAGAGTTCTTCAGTTGGTATCCAGGACTTGGCTGTATTTCATTGTATATTCTGAGTTTCTCTGGGGTGGAAAAAAAGCAATTTGAATGTCCAGGGAAACTTGGCAAGTACTCCTTTCTGGAGAACTGTGTGTGATTGTTCTTTCTTCACCAAAAAAAAATCTCAGCCCTTAGTTTCCCCTGTGCACAGAATCTATGCTGACCACCAAGAGAAGTTTTAGAATAGATCTAGTTTCTTTTACTGTGTTCCAGTTTACAGTGGGAGAAAGGACAGAGAAACAAGGAAGTAATAATAATGTTTTACTTTATACACTTGTTAAAGCACTTGCCAATTCTTATTCAATCCTCATATCAAAATCCTGTAAATGGAGAGGATACAGACATACTAGCCAGTATTTACTGAATTCTTACTACAGGCAAAGAGGTAACTGTAGTAGTATTCTAGAGGTGGTAGTTTCTTTGGAATAACAAAACTGAAGTATAAAGCCAAGTGTGGTGACATGGCCTGGATCAGTATGTTAACACAGCCAGTGACAGTGTTACATAGCTGTAGTAGAAATGTGTTAACTAAACTTCAGGTTGCATGATTCTCGAGCTGTGAGCTGGGAAGGTAATAAGACTAATTTATATTGTCTTCCAAGCAAGTTTTTATCATACGTTAATGTATATTAATATTTTGGAGGGTTGTTTTTATATATCCATGTGGATAAAAGAATGAATACATTAATTTATTTAGTTATATGTTTTCTGGTCCCAAAGAATTTGAGGCTGCTTACAAAGATGTATGTACATCTTATGAATAAGAAAAGGCAATAAAAATCTCATGATAAGATTCGATTGAACCAAGGACACATATCTCCATCCCCCTCTCATATTGGCTGGGCTATCATAATGGGTAAGGATTTGAAATAATACATGATGTTCCTTTTATTCTGACTGATACAGTGCATGAAATAGTGTAGTCCTTTTAATGCCCAAAAGGATTAGCATGAAAATGTTATAGAATCTCTCTTTCATAGAAAGAATGGACATTTAATTTGACAAGATTTAAGAACTCTCTGCCTAAGGTCAAGGTGATCAGTCATCTTACCTTTAGCAATCTGTACTAGGCTCTGTGCCTGGCTTCAGTAGCCACTGAATGGGAAACCTTCATATTGCTAGGATTTCCCCCAGCACAGTGAATGGGGCAAGTGGAAACAGAAAGGTTAATCCGCACAGTGGAGCTAAGCAGGATACTGACATCTGAGTGTGACTGCCTGGACATCAAGTGCTCCATAGGCCAACTCTTTGTTCTGTTCCTGAAAATAAGTATGATTATTCTCCTACCCAGAGCCCCAGGCTTTTCGTTTAGTACTTGTGGGAAGATGAACAGGTCCTGGTGTCTAATATCAAGGAATGCCTGAGCAGTTTCATGTTAAATGAATTGAGGAACAAAGTAATATTCAGAATAGCTTCTCACTGCTAAATCAGCAATGCAGGCACTTTTAGTGTGATACTGGCTGTTTCATGAAGAGCAGGGGCCATTGTTTCACATGACCTGTCATGGCAACTTAAAATAAATGATTTTTTTCTGTTGTGGAGCAATCTAATGGTTTAAACAAGGAAATATAGTTCATGCTTGAACCATTGCCTTTTTGTTTCTTAGAAAATCTGTGGCTCCAACTATCCACTGAGTATTGTCTTCATCGTGGTGAATGAATTCTGTGAGCGCTTTTCCTATTATGGCATGAAAGGTAATTTTGTGTCCTTGAGTCCTACTCTTCTCCACTCACTCTCACCCCATCTTTGTAACAACCTATCTCATATGCACTTATTTCCCTTATCTACTTTTTCTGCCTTCATCCAATTGGTCCTTTCCTTTGGTGAAGACTTCCAAAAAATGCCTCATGGGATTTCACCTACTAACTCATACAGGCCAAGAACAGAAAGGCCAAATGGAAATCAGAACACAGCCTATGAGAATATGAGTGGAAAAACTCTCATCATCGACATTCCATTCTTCATTTCTGTTCCTCGGGTCTATGGGTTATATAATTGCTGGGAAGGAGAAGGAAGGGATATTAGAAGCCCCATGTTATCTTTTGGATTGGCCTAAATGATGCTATGTACACATAGACTGAAGGGAGGAGTATTGCATTTGTATACTAAGCGTAGCCCCATTTACTCCCACAACTCCAAGGGGCCCTGCTTCTACTGCCCAGCAATCACCCCTCATCACTTCACTGATAGGAGTGTTGAAGGTCAAGATCAACTTCAAAGACCATATCAAATGTTCTTCTGCTCCATAAATCATTATAATGCATCTATTTTGTTTTGTCTCTCTTTTTTTGCTTCAGCTGTGCTGACCCTGTATTTCCTGTATTTCCTGCACTGGAGTGAAGACACTTCCACATCTGTATACCATGCCTTCAGCAGCCTCTGTTATTTCACTCCCATCCTGGGAGCAGCCATTGCTGACTCATGGTTGGGAAAATTCAAGTAAGGATGATGGGAGGTCACAGTCTAAGAAGCTGCATGTATTAATTGTGCAGAGACTATCACTTCTAGCCTCTTGCTTCCAAGCAAGAACATACTTATGTCATCCATGACAAATAAGAATCTCTCTCAGACTGACAATACAGAAAGGTTTTGTCTCTTCATTATCAGTTTTTCTAATATTTTTATACCCTTTTCAGTCAGCAGGGTTTTTTTCTTTTATCTAATTTTAATCTACCATTCTGTAATTTAAGACTAGTTCTTGTTCTGATCTCAGGTGACAGAGATTGCTACCCACAAGAAAATTTATAATTCAATGTAGTTATTTGATATACTATCCATCTATTCTCTAGATTGAGTCATCCCAGCACTTTTACTATCTTCTTATGAATCCCTCTTTTTAGCTTTTTTACCATCTCTGTTTCTCTTCTCTAACCTCCTTCTGTAGTTTCTTTCTTAATAATATAATAAATATCTTCATGAATTAGACTAATGGTCTGTTCAGTTCAGTATCTTTTAAGTCTCTGAAAATAGCACCAAGAGATATGTTTGGGATAGTGTTACTTTTGTCCCCTATAACATCATCCTCATGGGCTAGAGATGGCTCTTAGATATCTATCACTCAGGTATTTTCTGTGGACTTGTCATCTATGGAATTGTCTAAATTAGCATTTCTCAAAGTGCATTCTGTTGAAAGTTGGTTGTATAGGATCTAATGAATGTTATGTGGGAACATAAAGCTCTCATAGTCAAATAAGTTTGGAAAATGCTAGGCTGAATAAAGCTAAAAGGGTATCTTTACTGCATAACTTCTTACAGCCTTTAACATGTGAATTCATACTATAAAATATCCAAGAGGAGGTTATGGTATGTAGTATTTTCCAAACTTATTTAACCGTGGAATATTTTTTCAGGATTTCTTGTGGACCTAGTGTTCCAAGGAATCCTCTTTAGTAAACATTGGTTTCTATCTCATTTTGGCCTAGATATATTCATTCTAAAGTTTTTAATCAGCACCCAATATAGCGCTACAACCACAACTAAGTACTAAACACAGTTTCTTGCCTTGGGAAAGGTATGGCAGGTGGCTGAGATCTATGTTTGCTCCTTATGTAGTAGTAGTTACCAAGTCCATCCAGATAGAGGGTTGGCACTATGTGCAGAAAGAAAGTATAAACCATGGTATATAGTCTTCATTCAGTTATAGAATAAAAGACTCACATATATCACGTAGTAATTTTATTTATTTTTAAAATGACTTCCTTTAAGATTGAAAAAGTATAGATCCGAGATTTGGTAAGTAATAGCTTCCTGACTATTTCAGAGGAAATTTAGCAACCTCCACTTGTGCCCTCAATCTCAATCCTTTATGAGGTACTTTTAATTTTTTTTGAATTTATTTTTATTGAGGTATAACTTACATAAAGTACACAAATCCAAAAGTCTTAAATGTACAGCTGGATGAATTTTTACAAATGTATCACCGTCACCTAGATCACTCTCCTTGGTGTCTTTGTACCCTCAATACCTCTGTCCCTTTCCTTCAAATTCTTCCTCAGAGACACTCTTGTCCTGTACCTAGAAGCAAGGGCAAATATGAGACCTTTAAACAAACAAAATTATTGTTAACCTTTCTTTTTCTATCTTCTTTGTCTTATTATCACTACCTTCAGATTTTTAAAAGAATCACTTATTATTTGTTGCCTTCCTTTCTCACTCTTCATTATCTCTCCTTAGGGTACAGTAATGTAATGCATTGCAGTAGAATCCAATTAGATTCAACTTAAGCTGATCGAGTTTAATTCAGTAAATGTTTATTGAGCAACTTCTATTTGTCCAAAGAACCATGAGGGATAAAAAGATGAATAAGACATAATACCTGCTTCATGTTGTTCATATTCAACTAGCTTTAATGCAAAGCAGATTATGGTAAGTGAAATAATATATAGTATGTCGTCTTTTTATCCTATTGAAATTCTTCTCTTTTAGATCACTGGTAATGATCTCTTTGTTATCAAACCCAGTGGTCTTTTCTAAATTCTTATTCACTTTGAATGTGTTTTAACATTTTAGTCTGTTATCACTCCTAAATTCTTGAAACTTCCTAGGCTTCTCTAACACTGTATTTTCTGGTTCTTTTACTTTTTTGGATTCTTCCTCATTTGGCTTTTCTTTTGCTTTTTGTTTACTTTACTCTTTCCTGAATGTAGGCATTTCCGCAGTGTATACCTTTTACCCTCTTCCCTTTCTCCAGATTTTCCCTCAGCAGGCTCTGCGGTGTCAATTTTACCTATATGCTAATGGCTCCTCAAACTCTGTAATCTTAACCTGTCACTCAAGCGCCCTTATGCATTATAACTGCACATTAGCATTCATCTCATAGATATTCCACCTTATCCTTTCTCCTAGCTTTCCTATACTCCCACATCCAATCAGTTTTCAAATTCTGCCAATTCTATTTCTATAATCTCTCTCACATTCTCCCTCCTCAACACTGAATCCCACGGCCATCAATCACCACTACTCTAGTTTTGGTTTTCATTAGCCTCTAAATTGGGCTATTGAAATGGACGTGTACGATGTTTTCATTGCTTCCCATATCTTTTGTTCACAATTGAGTCTATGCACTACTGTCAAATTAATCTTCCTAAAAGAAATCTCTGTTCATATTACTACTCTGCTCAAAAATTTCTGCTAACACACTGTCTACTAATCTCATCCAACTTACCTTTCTGCTCTTATTGTCATACTCCCTTTCAAAAATGTACACTAGAGAAAAACCAAATACTAATACTTACCTAATGATAAACAGGGACATTTCTTTGCCATGTCTGTTTGCATAGTTTCTACTTCATGGAATCTCCTTCCTCCCCAGCCTTCTATGTCCAAATCCTTTAAGGCTCAGTTCAAATTCCACCTATGCAATGGAGTATTCTCTGCCCCTAACCTTTCACCACTAGCCAGAAGTAATCTAAAGTTCTCTGAACTCCTTATTTTTTACCCTCATGTGACATTTACCAAACTCTGTCTTATCATAACTATTGTATATGAATCTAATACCTTATTCAGACACTTAGAAGACAAAGTCTCATTTATATTTTTATCCACAGCACCTAGAACAGTGCCTGGTATATAACAGGCCCACAGCAAGTGTTTCAATTAATAAATTTATTCACCCTCAGATACTCAAATGTAGGCACAAGACTGAGGTAGGTGTGGGCAGGTGTGAAGATGACTTATTTTGTTGTGGGTATTGTGATTGCTTTTTTTTTTTTAATCTCTACTTCAGCTACTTTTTAAAAATAAATTTATTTATTTTTGGCTTAAAACCAGATTCATTTACTATATCACAATTCTGTAAGTGAGAAGTGGGAGCCAGTCAGTTGGCTTACAGGTCTGGGTGTCTCCTGGGTTGGACTCTGGAGAATAATCTACCACCAGCCTCATTCGTTGTTGGCTGAATTCATTTCCCTGTCATTGTAGGTGCTTATTTTCTTGCCATCTTTCAGGTGGAGGTGTCCCCTTTCCTTGACACATTGTTCTTTCCATATTCAGGCTATCAGTATGGTGTATCAAACCCTTCTCAAACTTTGAATCTCTTCCCCTTCTGTTACCAGAGAAAAGTCTCTGCTTTTAATGGCTCATATGATTAGATCAGGCTCATCTAGTTAATCTCACTATCTTACTGTCAATTGTGTCATATAATATAACATAATTAAAGAAGTGACATCTCATTATAGTCATAGGTTCCAGGGATTAGGGTGAGACATCCCTGGTGGGGGGGGGGGCGCGGTGGATTTCAGCAATTCTGCCTGGCACCATGGCATACGACAATAAGGGGTAGTGACAAAGAGCATTCTTATGTCAACATCTGCTTTGTGCCTCAAGAGTAATAGCCTTGATTACCTTTGACACTTGATAATAATAAAAGAAATATTTTAGGGCTTCCCTGGTGGCGCAGTGGTTGAGAGTCTGCCTGCCGATGCAGGGGACACGGGTTTGTGCCCCGGTCCAGGAGGCTCCCACATGCCGCGGAGCGGCTGGGCCCGTGAGCCATGGCCGTTGAGCCTGCGCGTCCGGAGCCTGTGCTCCGCAACGGGAGAGGCCACAACAGTGAGACGCCTGCGTACCGCAAAAAAAAAAAAAAAAAAAATTTTTTTAATAATATGGGAATTTTTATTTGATGACAACATTTTAAATTAATTCCTGAAATAGAAGAACACCAACATTTGTGAAAATATGAGAAAAGTTCTGTCCGTTTATAGTAAAGAAAATATTTCCTCTTTTTGAACAAAGATGATTTTTTGAAGCTCTATAAAAAAAGAAATAGGATTATAAAAATATCTAAGTCCCAAGGTTCCAATACATTCTGCTAGGTGTGTGACTTTCTGGATAGTTTCCTTTTTCCTAAGGAAGGAGCTATTTGAGCATCGTGTAACTTTCCACTATTAATTCTCTTGGAGCACGAAATTATCACCTCTGTGTATCCTCTGCATTGCATCCAGGGCAACTACACTCACATATTAAGGTAGCAGGCCCAGCATTTATCTATAAATTTAGAGCCTTTCTTACTGTGAAAACATCATGGACTAATAAAAAAAACATCTAGGAATTGTTATGAGTTGCCTGAGATACTTTCCCCGTAAATTTTTAAATTATTACTTAATTTTGATATTTCTTTCTTTGGAAATAGATTCTTGTTGATTTTACAAGAAACCATAAATTCTTAAGGAGTGATCAGTCAACTATTTGCTTTGCACTATTTCAAGCGAACGACAATATTACATGATAATAAAGTAGTGAACTTCTTAAATTAGACATGTGCATTAAAACAAACCCTTCCTGGTTGGAAACCCAAGTGACTGTCATTAGCCACTTTAGTATCACAGCAGGTTACACAAATTATTATTACATTTAATTAGCATCCTGACAAGTTGAGGAATTCTTTACCCGCACTCAGATTACACACAGAAAATGATTTGAAAGCATTTCCTGCCGTGAAAACACCAACGCAAATCAAAGAAATCAGCTCCAATCTTATCTCTATCTTGACTGTGTTGGGTCTTCGTTGCTGTGTGCGGGCTTTCTCTAGTTGTGGCGAGCGGGCTTCTCATTGCAGTGGCTCTCTTGTTGCGGAGCATGGGCTCTAGGTGCATGGGCTTCAGTAGTTGTGGCACACGGGCTCAGTAGTTGTGGTGCACAGTCTTAGTTGCTCCGTGACATGTGGGATCTTCCCGGACCAGGGCTCGAACCCGTGTCCCTTGCACTGGCTGGCGGATTCTTAACCATTTCACCACCAGGGAAGCCCTGTGGTTGCTTTTTAAATAACAAAACTCTTTGGGGATGAATTGGTATCTCTTTCTGAGAGAAACTGAGTTGGAGAAAACATGAGTAACTTGTTCTATCGGGGTGTGTGTGAGCTCACATGTACAAAAACAATGATGACAGTAACATAAGTATTTAAAACTCCTCTCCTTTTCTTCAGATGTTATCTTCAGGATAAGAAACATCCTATAACATTAGAAACATCTGAATTTAGTAAACAACTTCTATTAAAAGTGCTTCCTCTGTTTGCAGTCGCAGAATCATAGCTTTGTTAAGAGAAAATGGGTACCCAGGGTCCCTGACTCTTGTATAAGGAACTCCCTATGTCAGGAAAGAGGTGAACGTTTCTTCAGGACTACACACAGGAAAGAGTAGCCAGTGGATATACAATGGAAAATAAAATTTTTAAGCATGGACACTGGCTTTTTATGATTTCTATAAACATCTACTGAGAGGGTTAATTACATGCTCAGATGCAATTTTTGATGCTTAGTTGCTTTTAAGAGAGAATAACATTTTTAGTCATAGTGCCTAGTGTTGGTTTTTACCTTGTGACCTGTGCCTATCACTCTGGACTCCTGATCATGGCAATCAGTAAAAGCCACTCTCTTAAATGTGTTTATTGCCAAATATGCTTTTGTATGTCTTCTCTACAATTTCTGGTTTTGTTTTTTGAGTGTGTCTATAGCATGTCCTTCCCCCACTATTTTTTTTTTTTTTTGTCTCTTCAGAGCTGACCCTCTTTATGCTAGGTCTCTTCCTCTGCCATCAGAGGAAGTATGTATAATAATATATGCCTACTGTACATACTCCTTCTCAGTTCCTAAGCTTTAATTAAAAATGTCTCTGGCTTTTGATATTCTTACAGTTAAATAAAATTTAAAACGTCTTTCTCTTCCCTTTCCTTTTTCCACATTAACTTGTTCATGATAAAACTGAAGGAATGCTGGGCTGTAAGAAAGTGGAAGTTCTAGACCTAATCCTAATACTAATTAGAATGTCACCTTAAAAATATCCTTTGACTTCTCTGGATTTAACTTTCCTCATTTGCAAATGGAAGATTGGTCATCTATCTAAAACAGATCTGTGTCCTGTGGTTGGGATTGTAATGACCCCAATGACTCCATTTCAAATGCAGAATTTCCAAGTCTCTCTTGACTTCTCTCTCCTTCTGTTAAAGTTCTCTGCCATTAACTTCCTGTCTTACATTCTTCACATTCTAGACCAATTCCCTAAATCTTTCACCTAGAAGGTTGCCTGTTTTCCTTTTAAGGCACTTACACTTCTCTCATTCATTTAGTCCAACAACCTGATATTGCCCTGTTCTCCCAACGCAGACTATCACTCCAGCTCAGACTCCTTTTGTTTTTTCTCTGTGATGATTTAGCATAGATCATCTATTTTGCATTCATAATTGTTGGCCTTTTTTTCAGTCCCTTTTTATTCCCTTTCTTTCTATTCATTCTTTTTATTCCAATGAAGGGAACTTTTCTCCATAAGACACTACAAGGTCTTTTGGAAAAGGCTGCCCCTTCCCCTAATATTAGCCCTGGTTTAGTCACTCAGCTTTCTTATCCCCTGCTTCCCATTATAAACCCTCTAAGATCCCTTCCCTGGAGAGCCAACCTAGGAAGGTTAGGCATTTAGAATGAGAAATCCACATTCTGAGATTTCTGACTTCTCCAGCCTCTCTCTGCTACCTTCATTCCATTCTTTATATTCCACATTAGCATATAACACTTCAAAATCACAGAAGTAAGCTATATAATTTCCAAGGTTCCTTCTAGTATTAATATTCTACTTATATATAGAGAGAATACTGGTGTCCTAATACAAATAATACACATTGTATATTTGGTAGTATGCCATGTTTCAGTGTGTATATCTCTACATATGTTCTTACTGGAATTCCTCACTCTTCTACTTCCTGTTTGTCATTCAGATTTTTTTAAAAAAAAGCATAACAACAAGTTCCTATCAACTGCATGAGCTATATCACTGGAAAGTCTGTTCAAAGACCCTGGTTCCTTTCTTACCCTTGGGAAATTGTCCATGAGGAAACTGTGGTGGGGATTACAATTAACCCAAGTGTTCAGACTGAACCTGAGAGCCCTTTACCTCTCTATATATCCCAGTGATTGTGTTTAGAGAAAGTTCTTTGTGTTAACCATCCCTTTTTTCCTGTTTATGTGACATTCTTTCTTGACCCCTATGGATTTCTAGAGCCAAAGACATTCCTTGGAAGAAACCTCAGGTCAAAGTATCCTGTTCTTCTGGTTCTCCTTACTTAAAACATTATCGCTGGCTACAAATCCAACCTGGTCATGACATATCTACACAAGATCGGGGTACTCTGTGTTTGTGTGGGGTTAGTGAGGGAAAAGAGAGAGCAGGTATGAGAAAGGAATGTCCATTATCTCTAACACTACAGGGTAAAGAGTTACTGTCTCTTTTTCTAGACTGTTTGTTTCATTCACCATTATAATTTCTATTTGCATATTTCAGGTAATTCTTTCCTCCTCCACCCCCTCCTTCTGCCGCTCCATTTATCCTGGCACTGAGAATAGTATGAACTTTGAGTCTGTAATTACTCAAATCTCTGAATTCTGTTTGTAGACTGACTGATTTAACTCTCTCAACAGGACAATCATCTATCTCTCCTTGGTGTATGTGTTTGGCCATGTGATCAAGTCCATGGGTGCCTTACCAATACTGGGGGGACAAATGTTACACACGTGAGTAAAATCATGGAATAAACTAAACCACTTTTCCTCCATTGGGCAGGTAAATGTCTCACACATTCATTACAGATGTTTTTCTGTCTTCTTACCAATGATGTCCCTTTATTTTCCAATCTGTTTTAATACCAAATTGGTTAAGGAAAAAACTTTGACCAGTTGAACTCTTTCCTGCTTCATCTGAGCTCATTTGTTTTTATTAAATATTTGGGGACTAGTAGAATGCCCAGTTAGTATCCTTTTGATAAAAACTCTTCATGTGCTTGAAGACATTAAAACCTTCATGCCCTCCATATTCCCTCACCTATTCACCCATCCACACATTGTACCTTTACCAGAGTTAAAAAAAAATGTCTGTGATATTTCCTTATAATACATTGTAGAATTCATTTTCAAAGCTTGGATTATTTCCATTTATGTGTAGTTCCATATATTCCAGTTGCTCTATCCCTCTTTATTAAGCTCTTGATGTTTATGATGCCAGAGACTCTTGATAGATTCTGATATCTGTTGGTTCAGTCAGTAGAGAGGATTAGAGTTGTTCAAGAAGCAGGTCATACATATTCATGTTTATACTGTGCCTATATGTGTATTTTCCAATGAGTTAAGAATTTTGTTTGAAATTTAATAAATATTAGATACCTCCTTATTTTTGTCTCCTCAGAAATCAGTGACACTAATCCTATTAGTTATGACGAGTTTAACATTTTATTTTGTGGTTACTAAGGATATGTGGGATAAGTGTTCACAAGGTCATTCTATTGAAGTGTCCCTTTGACTAAGACAAGATTGAGAACCAGTGCTTTAACTTTGGAGTTCCTTCAGTATCTGCTTCTATCTGTTGTGCACAAGGGGTAAATGAAACTATCAGGGACAAATCTCACCATGTAATGTATACTTTCTGGCAGAAACTCAAGGATTATAAGTGTACCTGAGTCTCCCCTAGGATTGAAGGCATATGGAAAATGCCCACAGTGTAGAAATGTGAAGGAGGTCTTTGCCCTTGTACACATTTTTTTTTCTCTTGTAGCTCTATATTTTATTTCTACAGTTGTGTTTAGTATCAATATGGTTAGTACTCTCACCTCTCCATTTCAGAGTCCTATCAATGGTCGGCTTGAGTCTAATAGCTTTGGGGACAGGAGGTATCAAACCCTGTGTGGCAGCTTTTGGTGGAGACCAGTTTGAAGAAAAACATGTAAGAGTCCTGTAATTTCTGTGTTTTTCAAGAATGTAGAGCAGGCATCAAACGGCAGGTAACCATTTGCCAAGATTGAAGTGATCCACTAGTCAGATCACATCTGAGGAGCTGTGTTCAGTGCTGGGTGCTGGTCATTAATAGAGGGAAAAACTGCAACATTTCAAAGGAAAGTGACCAGGGTGGTAGATGGACTAAAAGATGCTCTTATGAAGAAAGGTTGAGGGAAATGGAGATATTTATAGCCTGGATAAGATAAGAATTAAAGAGAATATCTTAGCTGTCTATAGATATTTGAAGGATGTCAGTAATTAAACCAAAGATCAATGGCTGAAAGCTATAGGAAGCTAGCTTCTGGCTTGATGGGAAGAAAAACTTCAAATAGTTGGAAGTAGCGAGTTTACTCTCACTTGAGGTACTTAAGAAGATACATGGTAATCACTTTGGGAATGGGAGGTGATGAGTAGTATGGAGATGATTTAAGCATCTCTAGCTTTGAGATTCTATGAAAGGGGAAAAGGACCATTTGGAATAAAACAGAATGAGTTTCTCTAGATGAACCTGTTTGTATGATCATTCCTTCTTTTCCTAAATACTTGCCACTGTCAGTGGGAGGGGAAAACAGTATGAATAAAGGTAAAAATGGGCCTGTATAAGGAAGCAGTGACAACTAGGTAAGGGAAGTAGTCTATTCTTAGATCAGCCAACATTTCTAGCTTCTTCTTTTTTCCTCTCAGTTTTCTTTTTTGGCTGTCTTCATGTATTATTCCCTCTTCTGTAGCTAGTTACCATGTTTCTGGGTTTTCACTCTGTTCTTTCTCTGTGTCCTGTCTTCCTTCCTGTCTCTAATCCTTCAGGCCATTTGACTTATTTTATATTCTTTATCTACCTGAGGGTCCATAGATCATAATTGCTTGCTGTTGTTGGAGAAATAACCAACCTCTGGCAAGTGGGATTCTATGCACAATGAACTATACACATAGATTGGTGTAATGAGTTTAAATGGGGACCAGGAGAAGAAGCAAAACACACCATAAATAGAAAATGAGGATTGTGCTGATGTGTCAGGAGATCTGGGGTGTCAGAATGAAGCACAGAAGTGCACAATGAATAAAGCATCAGCAACTGTATTTGAAAATTGCTTCATTTTGTAACTGCTCCACAAAGATATTTCAATAACAGTACAAACCCATCTCCAGGTTTCCACCAGCCATTTCCAAGCCCACAGACATCCTTTTATACTCTTTGGCAGACTTCCCATAAACATTAGGTAAATTATCCTGTTTGACGGACAATTTACTCCACTATCCCATGTTCTAGTCCTATTCCTACCACACATTCCACAAAATCAATTATTTAATTTAGTCACTCAATCACTTAATAAATTCAGTTAATAAACATTTATTGTCTGTAGTATAACAGGTACTATGCTAGTGGGGATTACAGAAAATAATAAGATACAATTTCTGCCCTAAAGGAACTCAACCTACAGAAAGAAACAGACATTTAATGCAAAGAAACTAATATTAGAATAGATATGTATAGGACACAGTACATAGGCATAGTGTACAAGATGATGATTTTTGCCAAGATAAAGGGGTAAAAGAATGTTAAAGTTGCTTGTACTAGGGTTTGAAAGATAGGGAAATGTTTGTCTGGGGTCAGCGAGATATGTGTTAAAATATCTAATATGATATTCACATACACATTCACAGAGGCAGTGCCTGAATCTGTCTCTGTGTATGTACCTCTCGCTTAGTCTGAACATGAGGTACGGGGTGGAGCTAGGAGGCATATTGCACTGATGATTTGGCCTTTTTTTTTTTTCAGGCAGAGGAACGGACTAGATACTTCTCAGTCTTCTACCTCTCCATCAATGCAGGGAGCTTGATTTCTACATTTGTCACACCCATGCTGAGAGGTTGGGATCTTTTCTGAGGGACTCTGTATAAGCTTTACTCAGGCCAGCCAGAAATCTGTTCAAGGCTTCTTCCTGTCCATCTTCTCCTTTTATAAGGGTTTGAAAATCTGAGAGAATTTCTTTTAATCTTGCTTTGTCTGGCCCAAAAGAAGGATTGTGGATTAGGTGATGGGAAGAAAGAGGATGGCTATGTCTATGACCTCAAAAACCTGAGCTTACAGAATAGAACATCAAAGACTTAAGATTCAGGATTAATTTGTTTTGTTTTGTTTTGTTTTCCTGCAGGAGATGTGCAATGTTTTGGAAAAGACTGCTATGCATTGGCTTTTGGAGTTCCAGGATTGCTTATGGTGATAGCTCTTGGTAAGTGCAGTGGGGCAAAGGAAACTAATAGCCACTGATGCCTTCCACATGTAAAGCATGATGTAAGCACTTTACACAAACTATTTCATTCAGTCCTCACACTAACCTATTAGGTAAGTGTTATTGTAGGGGTTTACCCTAGACGTTGGAGATAAATTAACTGAATAAAGTCAGAAACCTCAAAAAAAGTGCCCAAGGTTACATAACTAATAAGAAGTTTCCTAGAGAGCTTTAAAAAAGACTGATCCCTGGACCCTATGTAGGACTAATTAAATCAGGATCTCTGTGGGATAAGGCCTTGGCTTCTGTAATTTTTTAAGTATCTAGGTGATTCTAATGTGTAGTCAAGGTTGAGATGTACTGATCTACACTACAGTATATAATGAAGCAAGGAAAATAATTAATCCTTCCTTTTGAACTAGCTTATTTCATCTGATGGTTATTTATCTGGTAATTGAAAGACTTTTAAAATTCGTTGGGCCTTTTAAAGTAGCTTCTAGGTTTAGCTGTTTCTTTTTTTTTTTTTTTCTTGCGTTATGCGGGCCTCTCACTGTTGTGGCCTCTCCCATTTGCGGAGCACAGGCTCCGGACGCGCAGGCCCAGCGGCCACGGCTCACGGGCCCAGCCGCTCCGCGGCATGTGGGATCCTCCCGAAACGGGGTACGACCCCGCGTCTCCTGCATCGGCAGGCGGACTCTCAAGCACTGCGCCACCAGGGAAGCCCGGTTTAGCTGTTTCTGCCCTGCTCTGCAGTGCTCCCAAGAAGTTTGCTCTTAAGCAAAGAGAATAAGAGGAGTTGGATAAGTAGGGGGAAACTGATGCAACTTAGATCAAGTGGCATTCTCTTTACCACAGGGAACCCAGCAATGGAAGTGGAAGGGGGATGTGTGTGTTGCTTAGTTTACACAGCCTAAGGGGAAACTTGGACATGATTGTTTCTAATCATTGACCTGGAAACCTGTTCTCACTCTGAGCCTTTGGGTGACACCCCCCACTGGAAGATATCCAGTCCAAACACAGAAAGAGCTCAATAGAGGATAAAGAGCCCAGAGACTCAATGTTCCATCTGATTATTTTCTACCGGGGGTGGGGGGGGGTTGGGTGGGGCTAATATTATTATATCAGATTGCAACTCCAATTCCAAGGAAATTTATGCGTAATACCTGGAGCCCTGTGATAATACATTCTCTGCTTCCTTCTCCCTGTGAAGCCAAATATTTTTCTGGTTTTCCTCTGATTAGTACTATATCTTTTTCTCTGGATCATTGCATAATAATATTATTTACATATCAGAGTAATTATGAAGATCAAAAGAGATGCTGTAATGGAAATGTTTAATAAATTATGAAATGTTAAATAAGTGTTAGCTGTCATCACTAGTCAGCTGCTTCAATTTTCTGGGTATGAATAAATAAGTTCTCTGACTTTTCACTATGATTTAATTTATTCATTTGATTTTTTTCACTCATTAATTTGATAGACATTGACTTAATGAGCCATTTATGTGTCAGATTCTGTGCTAGGTATTGGGGTCACACTGGTGAATTAGATAGCTACAGAATTCATGCTTTCAAAGAATTTATTTGGTCCAGCAGGAGGAGGGAGACAGATAAGAAAACAGGAAATTTCAATATAGTATGATCACTGTCACAGCTGGTGAAATACAGAGAAAGCTATAGGAACACATAGGAGGGATATCTGACTAAGACTTTGAGGGTCAGGAAAGAAATGATGTGTAAGGTAAGACCTAAAGGATTAGCAGCAATTAATTCAAAGATTAATCAAAGAAAAGATAGAAAGTGAAACAGAAATAGGACACGGTATCTGTAAGACAAGGAGATGAGAAATAGTATGACATATTTGAAGGCCTTAAAGGAATTCAAATTGCCTGGAGCATAAATGGAAAGATAGGAGAAATTGACAGAAACTAGATAATGAAGGGCCTTTTAACCTACTAAGGAATTAGAACTTTATCAGGAGACTAGTAGGGAGCTTCAAAAGGATTTTGAATAGGGGAATGATGGTTAGATTTTTATTTTTTAGTGGTATTTCTGACTGTAATGTGGAGAAAGAATGGGTTAAGGGTGAGACAAGGATACCCTTTGTCTTGATTACTGAATTTTGGTACTCCCTTAAATTTTGTGCTCAAGGTGAGTGCCTCACTTAGCTCACCCTCCTTGGCCCTGACAGAATTGACAAACTTGATATTAGATGTGTGAAAGTAAGGGAGAAGAAAAGCCAAGATTGAATGTAGGGCTCTGGCTTGAGCAAATGGTAGATAGTAGGGTCATTAACTGATAATAAGGAAGAAGAGGTTTGGGGCAATACCAATGAATTTAGTTTTGGACATGTTACATTTTAGATGTCCTTGGAATATTTAATTGGGAGTATCAAACATTTATTTGGAAATACAGGTTTAAAGTTCAGAAGAAATGTTTCGGCTATAAAGATCTGGAGCTATTAATATATGGGTAGCAATTAATTCATGAAAATAGATGGAATAACTAAGAGATAATAAGAGTAGGGTAAAAAGACAGCAAGGATAGAACCGTGAGGAACACTGGTATTTAAAAGACAGTCAAATGATCTAAGCAACAGGAATTAGAGATAAACAAGTTATGGTACCTATTTGCAAGGAATTTTATTTTCCTGGTGAAGATACAGATAAGTGAACAATGAAGTTCTGTTCACTGTGATAAGTGCAGAAATAAAGATATCTACAAGGAAGTGCAGCAAAGGCATGAGTAACTAGGTTACACTGAAGTTATTCAAATAAAGATTCACAGAAGAAAAGTTGGGGAATGGCTCTCCAGGTAGGAAAAAACCAGTGCAAATGGAGAGGCAGAAAACAGAACATCGTATTTTGAAAAGCAGGGTGATTTCATTAATGCCAGAATCAAATTAAGGGGCAATCTCTATGGCATAAACCTTTAGAATAATGTTTCAAATTTGTATGGGAATGAGTCTTAATGTAATGAAAACTTAATAATGATTATTTTCTCCAATATATAGATTGTCAATTCTTTGTTATGTATTTATATTATTAAATGAGATTTTTCAGTGTTGAGCATACCTTTATACAAGCCAGCATTTACTTGTAAGTTCTTGTATTTCCTTTACAATAAAAATGTGTTAAGGGTCAAATTTTGTATTTGAATTAGGTAAAGGGTTCAACAGTTAACAACAAAAAAAGACAGGCAAAGAGGGGAAACCCACAAATGAGACTAAGAAGGAATGGCCAAAGTGATAGTTGTCCTACCTTGGCTACCAAGAGGATTTCAAGAAGGGACTCATTCAAAGTAACAAATGTTACTGACTGGGAAAGCAAGATAAGGGTGGAAAATGTCCATTAAATATAGCGACAAGAGGGTCATTGATTTGATGATATCATCTATGGTAGATTGGTGGAGATTCGAGACTAATTAGAGTAAATTGGGAAGTGAATAAGAGGGATGAAAGGGAAGACGGTGTTTATAGCTGAAAGGTGACATGGAGTCAAGAGAGGATGTTGAGCATGCTTGAATGTCATTAGGAAGACTCCAGTAAAGAAACATGTTGAAGATGTAAGATAAAACAGTATAATCAGTATGAAAGCACACATGGCACAATTGCCTTTATACAGGAGGAGGAACATCAATCACCCTCACCTAAATAGAGAGAGGAGAGGATGGGTGTGGATACAGAAGTTAATAGATTTGGTGGCAAGAAGTTGAGGGGGTTTTCATTTGAAGCCTTCTATCTTCTTTGTGAAGTAAGAGGCAACGTCTACTAGTGGGAGGAGATGGTAGAGAAACTCAAGGTCCCTACTCAGCTTCTTTAGTTAAGTGGCCTTGAAATTTAAGTGTGAACTTGTCAAGGTCTTCCTTTTATCACTTCACTGTCACTTTTTAGACCAGAATTCCTGAGAATTTCAGCCTCTTTCTAGGATCATTCTTAGTTTCAAGAGCAGTCTATTTCCTGTCCAAAATCTTCCACTTATCTAGATACCTCTTTATCTGCCCACTGGTCTCCCAGGATTAGCATTCTTTCTCTGAACTATTTTTTCTATCAACAATAAGAAGGCTGTGGTAGGTAAAGGGTGCTATTTAGAGAAGCTTTGGGGAAACTGAGAGGATAAAGAAAAAGTGGTAGAGTGAATCTGACTGAGAGGAATGGAGAAATTAGAAAGTTAAGATAGAGAAAAGTAAGGTGATTCAGTCATTCTAGATGTAAGGATATTGGAAATTGCTACTGGTCACTGAGAAAAGCATCTTGAGTAGAAGATCTACTAGAGGGGCATCTTGCTAGAGCTGGGAAGTCCATTCAGGAGGAAAGTACATCTGGGAGGGTACCAAGATGGAGGTTTCCCACGGATTTTAGTTAAATGTAATAAACTTGAAAAAATTTTACTTTTTTATAATTATCAAACTAATATCTCATTGCTGGTAAAATAAAGGAGAAAATAAGAAAATTAAATTCACCTATAGATAACTGTGGAGATGTGGTTAAAGGTTAAAGATGGGCGTTGAGGGGAAGAGAATGAGCTCAAGAACAGAAATAGAACAGAAAAGAATTTTTCATAGGAATAATGAATAGTGGTTAGAGGATAAGGTGCCAAATGGAGAATAATGAAAGGTAAAGTGGAAAGCGGTAGGTTGAGGGGGAGCTCCATTGCAGACAGGGGCCACCTCTTTTTTATCTTTATTACCAGTAGTATCTAGCACAGTGTGTAATGCAAGAATGAATGAATGAGGTGCTTTATGGTGGTTAAGAGTATAGATTCTTGAGTCAGGCCTCAGGTCAAAAATGCAGTTTCTGGCATTTTCTTGTACAAATTGCTTAATTTCTTTAATCCTTGATTCCTTCATGTGTAAAATAGAGTATTACAAATTTTGTCACGTAAAATCAGTACTGAATGTAAAATGCCTAACACTTTACATATAATAATAAATCTTCAAGAGATCATTAATGATAATAATAACCACCAGGATAATAATGAATTTGGGAAGGCCTTCCATGCTAGGAGTTTGGGCTTGTTAGGTAGGTCCTGGAAAAAGGATTTTAAGTTGGCATCAGATAAAAGAAGAAGAGAACAGGACTGAGAAACTAGTTGGTGGCCATTTTGATAATGCAGGGTAGAAGTTGTGAGGTCCTACACAAGAGTCACAGCAGTGGTGATGCAAAAGAGGGGGCAGGCAGGAAATGCACTGAAGACAGAGGGTCAGTGAAAGTTGCTAATATGTCAGATGTAGAGATGAAGAAAGAAGAGTGAGAATTCAAAGGTGACTTTCATTTCTGTGATAACAGGAAAGTCTGAACACTGACCATTTTGGCTCCCATAGTTTTTCTAACTCTAAAGTCAGATAGCGTCAGTCATTTCCCTCCCTTTATGAGATGTGCCAGTTACTCCCATATTTCAGCATTCTGTCCTTAGTGTTTACATACTGAATGTGCGAAATGAGAAGCTAAGAACCTTATTTGTCTATCAACTGCAGTTGTGTTTGCAATGGGAAGCAAAATATACAGAAAACCACCTCCTGAAGGAAACATAGTGACTCAAGTTGTCAAATGTATCTGGGTAAGTCCATGAATTGTTTACCTACCTTTTTCAGTCAAAGGGAAATAGATGCTGTGCTGAGCATATAGGCCTTCAAACATGGCTTCTCTCAATGACCTCTGCTCTACTTCTGTGCTTTTTGGCAAACCTGAGATTAATCGGTCTTCCCTCTGTGCCTCTACTTAACCATTAAGTTAAAAATAATGTAATCGTTTTTAAAAATGGGCAAAAGTCTTCTGAAATGTAGTTATGTATGTTGCCAACAGAAAATAAGGATAGGTAAAATTAGATTTAAAATATTCTGAAATTCAATGCCTGATGAAATCAAAAGGTTGGAGTAAGTCACTTAAGAGTTATGTGTGTTTGAGGGAAGAGATAATGAATTGGAAAAAGCAGGGGATGTTTTTTTGGTCTCTCCTCTGATATCTACGCTCTGCCCTAGTTTGCCATTTCCAACCGTTTCAAGAACCGTTCTGCGGACATTCCAAAGCGAGAGCACTGGCTGGACTGGGCAGTTGAGAAATACCCAGTAAGTTGGAACTGCAGAAACATCTGATGCCTCCATGTAGTCTTTCCTAATGTCCAAACTGATTCCTTCCTGCTGTATTTGACCTCTTCTCTTACTGTTCTGGGCCACTTCTACTCTAAGCAAGAAAACCCTATCTGGCAATTCAGCCTGTTCCTTCTCACCCCTTCTTGCAGAGGCAGCTCATTATGGATGTGAAGGCACTGACCAGGGTACTATTTCTTTATATCCCATTGCCGATGTTCTGGGCTCTTTTGGATCAGCAGGTAAGAATGGAGACACAAAAGGGAGGGGACATGGGAATATATATATATGTACAGCTGATTCACTTTGTTATACAGCAGAAACTAACACACCATTGTAAAGCAATTATACTCCAATAAAGATGTTAAAAAAAAAAAAAAAGAATAGTTCTTTTGAAAGCTACCCCTTCTTCCTCCAGCCCCTTCCCTCTCAGAGAAAGGAATTTCTTTTAATAGTATCTGTTTGCCCTAGGGCTCACGATGGACCTTGCAAGCCACCAGGATGAATGGGAATTTGGTGAGTAGAAGAGATTTTTCCAGAGAAGTCTATCATTTTCTTTATAATCCATATTAAGGAGAAATTTCTTTGTGTTTTTGCCTGAAAACTGACATAAGATCATAAGAGATGTGCCTTTAGCATGAAGATACTGAGTAGGCAAAGTAAAGAAAGCAAATCTAGAAATAAAAAACAGAATCTTATCTTTAGAAATCAGAAATGTAAGGATGGAAATATTTAAATGTATACAAAGAAGCATTGAGAGGATAGCAAATGAAGTGATAGAGCCTGGGGAAGTGGATGTTTTCTTCCATTTAAGCCTGGCCAGGGCACAGCAGGTTTGATTGCTGCTACAACACAATTGACACCATCTCTTAGGCAGGGCTAACAGCAGAGGACCCAGAGGTGGGAAATTTTGTACATGGATACAGAAATAACGGGAAGATTGTAAACATTATTTCCTCTTTTTCCAATTTCCATTCATTGGCAAAAACTCTTCTCTCATTTGTTCCCACTTCCTAGATTATTGTATTGTTTTTCGATCCTCTCAGTTGTGAAGAGGGCAGGGTAGAATGATGCCAGGGTTTTATGATGCCAGTCTGTTTGGAGCCTGCTTAATATAATTTCACCTTTTTCCTTCCCCTGGCTGTCCAGGATTTACCATGTTTGTCCTCTTTTTGACCTCCTGGAGAACAACTTCAGAAACACTGTGTGTCAGTGGGAGTCTTCACCCTAACCATGATGTCTTGTCCGTCATATTATTACCACCTACGACTGCAGTTACTGAGATTAATAAAGAACATACTGACTTTATTCTCTTTTAAGTTAAAGAAAGCATAGTGAACAGAAAATAAGATTCTCCCTTTAGCCCATCTGCCTTCAGGAGACATAGCCTAAAGCCATTCCCAGTCTCTTCCCCCCCACACACCCCACGCCCACCCCTGGCATACCCTTACAAGGATAATAGTGATCCTGAACCAAAGACCTGATAGATTTTACCTTATGCTTCTCACCTGCTAATTAGCAAGATGGTTGATCTAGGCTTTTTTTTTGTCTTTAGGCCACCATCTTAATGTGATTTGTTATCATGTTTCAGGGTTTTTTTGTGCTTCAGCCTGACCAGATGCAGGTAGGAGACTTCTCTATAGTCCCGGGTACTTATTTCTTTCCTCATCTACACCATTACCTGTAGTAGTAGGATTACCAACCATAATTTGATGTTTTTTTCCTTGTATGCTAAGGAGAGCTAAACATAGGGATGAAAATATTCTCTTTAAGCCCCACACTTCTCTTTCACATCCTCTGTTAAGTAAGTAGCTCCTGATCGACTCCAGGGAGACTGAGTTTTGAGCTCACAGGGAAAATATAAGCACTGGATTTTTTTCCATGTCAAGTATCATGGAAATATTGTCAAAGAAAGTATAAGGCTTTGTTGTGTGAGCAACAAAATCAGAATCTCTGTTTATTGGTGACTCCCAGGTATTTTTTAAAACTCTTGTTCAACAATCCCCAGTTCTTTCTTCTCTCATTCCTTTCTCCTGGCCATGACATTTTTCCCTTGGCTGTGGTGCTGAAGAAGTTAAGTGAAAATGGGAGGGGAAAGCTCCCAGTTGATTGACAGAAAAACAGGTTCAGAGTGAAACTGGTTCCTTGGGATATTTGGAAGATAATGTGCTATGCAGGGGAAATAGAGTCTTGGGTGTAAAGAGACTGAAGGATGTGGAATCATTCTGTACATAGTATGATGAAAGTGTGTTTGGATGTGAGAGAGAGTGCACACATGCAAATGAGAGCACATGCTCACACTCATGATAGAAGAACATTGTAACTAATCCTTTTTACCATGGTGTTACAGGTACTAAATCCCTTTTTGGTTCTTATCTTCATCCCATTGTTTGACCTTGTCATTTATCCTCTGGTCTCCAAGTGTGGCATTAACTTCACGTAAGTGCTCACTGTGCCTATGTTGCTCCAAACTGACTCAACATTTGCCCAGTTTGATAAAGAGTCAATATCTTTTCTACTTAGTGATGATTTGTTTTGATTTATCATTTTTCTGCTTCTGTTTATCCATGTTAGATTAAACGCCTGTTAATACTGAAGGACGGGAATTAGATCTAATTAATTCTTATGATAGAGAGTCCAAGCCATTACTGCAGACTTACGTATGTGATGTTGAAGAGTTAGGACTATACTTCATGGGAAGTCAAAAGTATGTGAGATTAGGCTCCTAAACCAACTTGTTGCTTTGTTCTTGAAAGTTGCCTCTTCAAAGAAGTCCAATGCCTTTGAGGATAACTAATTCCTTTAAATCTTCCACTGTCCCTATGAAACAAATGGGGGACCTCATAAGAGTGGGGATAGAATTGTCCCTAATTACTGCTTTCCCCCCGCTTCTAAACAGAAGTGTTATTCTTTGTAAAGTTTGACAGAGGAGGGTGTTAAGTCTTCTCTAATTTCTGATTTAATAGCAATTTCCTTTTGATAACCACTTACCATATTCAGATGACCTTTTGTCATTTACTCATTCATTGAGCAGTTTATTGAGTTCAGCACCAAGTGCTATGCAAATGTAAAAGCACAAATCTTGCTCTTAAGGAGTTTACTCTTTAGTAAGGAAGCTAGAAAATATGCAAGGTTAATTATTGCAACAAGGTGAAATATGTTAAGTGCCCTAAGAAGGAAAGCAAAGTGCCAGGGAAATGCAGAGATGGAAGAGAGAGGCCAGGGTCAAGAAAGACTTCTGAAGGAGAGGAAAAGGAGGTAATAATATATAGTGACTGGTATATGGTAAATGTTCAGTAAATCTGACTATATTACTATTATTTTTTGTTATTATGACATAATGAATTAAAAAAAACCATAAGCAAAGATAGAGGGAAAAATTTGGTGCATTACAGAGAACAATTCAGTATAACTCAAGTAAAAGTAGAAAGAAGGTTATATGAAGGGGAGGCAATACTTTGAAAAGTAATTGGGACCAAATTAGCTAAGCTTAGGGGGTTTAGATTTTATTCTTTAGAGTCTACAGTTTAGCTATAATTGTCTCTTTCTTTCCCCTATAGATCACTTAGGAAAATGGCTGTTGGTATGATCCTAGCATGCCTGGCCTTTGCAGTTGCTGCTACTGTAGAGATAAAAATTAATGTGAGTACAATAAATCTTAAGCCATGAGGGCAGGACCATACCTATTTTGTTCACTTTTCTGACTTGTTCAATCCTGATTCCCTGGGCCCTAAGCACAGTACCTGTTTTAAAGAAGGTGCATAATAAATGTTTGTGGTAAATGAGTAGATACAGGGGTAAAGCAGCAGTGCAAAATGAAGCCCACCTTCCACCTGAGTGATTCAGAGTATATTGTCAAGGAATTTCCAAACACCGGTATCCAAGATATATAACCATCTTTTAGATAGCTTACCAGGCACTCAAACAAATAACTTTTGGCAGATTGAATAGCCACTATTAGGGAATGATGTATGAGGCCACAGCTGAGTCAAAAGGCATGGAGTTTGTTACCTGGCATCAGTGCTTGCTATATTGAGCTGGTGTTTCCCCCTCCAAACTGCCTTCAGAGTTTTCTAAGCCAAATGCTCTTTAGAGGTAGGAAACTGTGTCCTCCTGACTAGATGAGCTAGGCTGTCGAGAAAGGACTGAGGTATGTGTTTTCATGGTATCTGAAGGGTTATTTGTTGGTAATTCTAACATGTGTTCTCTGTCCTAAGGAAATGGCCCCACCCCAACCAGATTCCCAAGAGATTTTCCTACAAGTCTTGAATCTGGCAGATAATGAGGTGAAGGTTACAGTGCTGGGAGATGAAAACAACTCTCTGTTGGCAGAGTCCATCAAATCCTTTCAGGTGATGTATGGACTTGAATGAATCAGAAACACATTCAGATTATGTGCCAAGGCAGCAGCATAATACAGTGGTGAAGAGCATGCACTTGGGGAGTCAAACTGCCCCAGTCCAATTCCTGATTCTGCCGTTCCCTAGCTATAAGACCCTGAACAAGTTTATTTGATCTCTAAGCCTCAGTTTTAGCATCTGTAAAATGGCAATAATTTTTATGTCATAAGCTGTTGTAAGGATAAATATTATATGTAAAGTGCTTAGCATAATGTCTGGGACATTGTAAGCTCTCAATAGGTTGTAATTTGTGTTATTATTTCAAACTGCCTTGTAACACACACCCTGTGGAAGAGTTTGGCTTGCATATTTTCATTACTATATTATACATATTCTGAAATATTCATTTAAAAATATTTTTTAAACAATAAAAGTAATATATGTTTATTGTAGAAAATTGGGGAGTATGTCAAAAGATATAAAAACCACCTATAAATCCATCACATGGAGATAATCATAGTTAGCATTTTTGTATAAATGAATAAACAAATTTTTAAAAAGTGTTGAAACACTATATGCTGTATTGACCTTGATTTTTTCTTAACATTAACCGTCATAAGCATTTTCCCATGCCCTTAGGTAAACTTTGAGAATGTGATTTTAATGGATACATAATATTCTATTCTGTGGATATAACATGGCTTAGTAAAATACTTCCTTATAGGTATTTAATTTTTTTTGTTATTATACATAATTCTATAATGAACATCCGTACTCATAAATCTTTATTCAAGCCTCTAATTACTCCTATGGTATATTTCTAGAAATGGAATTACTAGGTTAAAGGGTAATGTTGAAAGTATCTAATGAGGTCACCTGCCCTGGGTTACTATGAGATTGTGATGTCCAAGATGGGGTAGAAGGTGAGTGTGACAGGCTCTTCATTCTATAGAAAATGCCACACTATTCCAAACTCCACCTGAAGACAAAAAGCCAGAATTTCCACTTCCAACTGAAATATCACAATTTGTCTGTCTACACTGAGCATTCTGTGGAGGAGAAAAAATGGTACACTCTGATCATTCGAGAAGATGGGAAAAGTATTTCTAGCATGATGGTAAGTTGAGGAATGGCCTAGTTTCCAAATTATCTTAGAGTACAATGACTGGGCTCATCAATATCTTACCAAGGATATGAATGATGATCAAAGTTTCTGATTATCAGTTCCCTCTTGTCAGCTGTAACTGATGTTTACTTCCCTCTATTGTAGGTAAAGGATGAAGAAAACAAAACAACCAATGGGATGACAGCCATGAGGTTTGGATGCCAAGGAGACCCAGGCCTCTCTGTTCTCTTGAATCTTGGGTCTCTTCTGATCTGTGGGGCTTCACATGAAGAGACTTCACATTCTACTTGTCTTGTACAGGGATTCTCTTCCTAAAATGTCAAGAGAATTAGTGTCAGAAGGCATTTCCCAGGGCAGTGAGAAGCATAGATTCAAAACCAGGTCTTTTGGCTTGCTTTCTCATGTGGTATTCAAAGATGACCCTGTATTTATGTACCCGCCCTGTGCTCTGCAACATAAATCTCTTCTGCTGAATTTTATCCACTTATCTTGCTCTTAGGAAAATAACTGAATTCTTTCCTCTCTGTGATCACCAGAGAGAAATTTAGAAGTAAGCAAATAATCCTCCCTTCGTTATTGGTAGTTGAATATCTTTTATAGTTACTGTGTTTTTTAAGTAAAATTTAAAATAAACCTATAGAGGCCTCGTCGTTTAGTAAAGGCAACACACTTGAAGTCAAAAGACTTGGTTTTGAATCTATATAAGGCTGAAAGTCTTGTTAGCCTGGGACATTTACAGAAATGGAGCCTTGAAGGAGTCACCTGCTCACTGGGGCAGGAATCTGACATGAAATAGACAGATGCATGTGCCTATGGCCATCAAGATTAGATGGTTGCTGTTGAGAATAGCATTTTAGAGGAGAGCTTTCAATAAAAAGTTTGAATTTCACTGAAGGGTGGAACAGTCATAATAATCTGCTTTTGCATATGCAGCTTCAGAAAAAGTAAACAGATGAAAAATAAGTAAGACAACAATGAGGATAGGACTTCCCTGGGTCAGAGAGCAATGGGAACCTCCAGGAAGGATGAAAGGGAGCAATTTCTAGGTTAGTGCAGGATGATTGAATGTCCAGAGATCAATATCAAGGATTTTAGAGGGAACTGCCCTTCTAATCCCATGGGCCAGGGACCAACGCAAATGCTACCAGAAACCTAAACTGAGGGAGCAATTTAGCGGCCCGGGTTCAAAAGACTAGAAAGATGGTTCTGGAAGAGTCCAGGGTTATCTGCAGACCCAAAACAATGATAGCTCAACCTACTGTGGGCTGGGAGTCTGAGTTTTGCATAAGTCAAATCAGACTTCATTTGTAAGAAGATAAAGTATCAGTTTTATATAAATACTGGTATGTATTTATACATACACACACACACACACACACACACATAATTATTTTTCTTAGTGGAGTCTCAGTTGATGAATTACACCATTAGAAGACTGAAAGAAATTAGGTGCACCTAAGGTGGGTTAGTAAGGAGACTCGGACTGCCATGGGTGATCACAATAGTGTCATCCCAGCTGAAATCAGGTGAGAGTGTGGCAGATAAAAAGCTAATACCTGAGGAAAGAAAAAGTTAGGGACAGCTAAGACTACTGATTGCTTCTTACATGTGAGTTCATTTATTCACCCAGTTAACAATATACGTCACGTACCTTTTATGTGCCAGCCACTGTTCTAGGCACTAGGCATATAGCAGTAAACAAAACAGAAAAGGCCCCTGCCCTTTTATCAGGTGGGAGAGTCTGATCTGTAACAATGTCTCTACCCTTAGGTTTGTTAACACTTTGCATGAAGAGATCAATATCTCCCTGGGTACAGATACCTCCCTCGGTGTTGAAGAAGACTATGGTGTGTCTGCTTACAGAACTGTTCAAAGAGGAGAGTAAGAGCATTACCCCTGTAATTTTACTTTTATCAACAACTGTTTTTTAAATGCTTTCTTTGCATATAGGTGGGAGGATTAGGTATATCTCAGCTAATTTTAAATATACACAGATTCCTGCTCTCTTTCGACCTTTGCCTCCTTCCCTCAGTCTGACCTTTTTCCGCACAGATATATCGAGACCACGCTTGTTGTAAAGGCCATACTGTATAGTCAACAAGGCCATCTCTGGGAGGTTTGCCAGTTTATTATTGGCTCCCACTCCTACCCTTTGGTAACTCCTATTAACACCTCGTTCGAGCTTATCCTTTCAGGTTCACTGTTTTATGCTGTTCCACTAATTCATAAGACTTAGAAGAGAAAAATTCGTAAAATTTAGATGAGAAGACTTAGAGTCTGAAGTTCACAAAAGAAGACAGTTTGTGCCTTCTGCATTCAGGTTTAAGGTTAAAAAAAAATTAGCCAACAGACAATGAAAAGCTCAGATCGGGGTAGAAAAAACCTGGCATGAAAATAATTCACCCTGAGACTCCTCTCCTCAAAGAGAAATGGTAGCTTTGCTGATTGATTCACCATCAGGAGAGAGATGAAATCACTCTTTCGATGAAATCCCTCTTTCCTCCAGAGATGGGAATGCTTTTCTAAACTGTGATGTCTATTCTAACCTAAATTTGTCCTGTTCCAGATATCCTGCGGTGCCTTGTAAAACAAAAAATGAGGACTTTTCACTGAATTTGGGTCTACTAGACTTTGGTGCAGCTTATCTGTTTGTTATTACTAATGTAAGTAGCTCATGGTCACCCTTACTCTCTCCTTCCATATATCTGTATCTACATTTGTGTCTATATAACTATATCATATCTATATATATAAATCTATATCTATCTGAATCTGTATCTATCCTGGGACCCAAAGAAGACTGTGGCAAGACAGCATCACATACTTATTTCTAGTGTAAGGTGATAGTTTCTATAGTGACTTTAGAAAACCTACTAAGGTCTTCATGAGGACTTAAAAGAGATAACACTGGCAACAGGCACAGGGTCTTGGGGAATGGTAGACATAATTTATCTTGAGTCATTGCTATGAGGTGACATGGTCTGCTGCAGTCTCATTATGGCCCCAAGAAAACAAAAATTGTTTGACTGACTTCTTGACTGATTCCACATGTGGGTCTCCTAGCTCCTTGGAAACATCTGCTAGCATATCACAGTCTGAAATACCAAGACTGGTAACAAATGTCAATTTCTACACAAAGTTTGGGGGGTGAATTAACTGTGCTCCACCAAAAGCAATTGTCTCAGCACTAAGGACATGACACCTCTGAATTTTAATTCTGATGTGAATCTTGCTTCTAATTTTATTTCATTACTTTTTTTGTGTGTGTGTGGTACGCGGGCCTCTCACTGTTGTGGCCTCTCCCATTGCGGAGCACAGGCTCCAGACACGCAGGCTCAGCGGCCATGGCTCACGGGCCCAGCCGCTCCGCAGTATGTGGGACCCTCCCGGACCGGGGCACGAACCCGTGTCCCCTGCATCGGCAGGCGGACTCTCAACCACTGTGCCACCAGGGAAGCCCTATTTCATTACTTTTGACATTGTATTAAATATAAAAAGAAGACAGCGAATAAGAAAAAGATGGAAACTTTCTAGAAGTGTGATGAGAATAATCTGTAAAGTATTTTTATTTTAATTAATTAGCATGATATCTTCAGTATGCCATTTTTTATTACAGCTTTATTAAGATATGTCATATACCATACAGTTCACCCACTTAAAGTGTATAATGGTTTTCAATGCATTAACATACTCAATATATATTGTATATTCAATACATATATAGAATATATTTTCAGTAATATATGTTCAATGGTTTTTAATAAATTCACAGAGTTGTGTAATTTTAGAACATTTTCATCATTCCAAAAAGAAGCCCCATATTCATTAGCATTTACTCACTATTCCCTCCCATACTCTCTAGCACTAGCAACCACTTGTTTACTTTCAGTCTCTATAAATTTGCCTATTCTGCCTATTTCGTATAAATGGAATGTTATAACATGTGGCCTTTTGTGTCTGGATTCTTTCATTTAGCATATTTTTTAAGGTTCATTCATATAGCATACATCAGTACTTCATTTCTTTTTATTGCCCAATAATATTCCATTGTATAGGTATAACACATTTTATTCGTATATTCATCAGTTGATGAACATTTGGTTGTTTTCACCTTTTGACTAAAATAAATAATGTTGTTATGAACATTCATGTACAAGTTTTTGTGTGGACATATATTTTCACTTCTCTTGGGTGGAGTTGGGTCACATGGTAACTCTATGTTTAACCATTTGAGGAACTGCTAGACTTTTCCAAAGTGAACGTACATTTAACATTCCCACCAATAGAAGGTGGCAATTTTTCTACATCTTGGCCAACACTTGTTTTTCTATCTTCTTAATTATAGCCATCCTAGTAGGTATTTCATTGTGGTTTTTATTTATATTTTCCTGATGACTAATGATGTTGAGCACCTTTTTATGTACTTTTTGGCCATTTGTAATCTGCTTTGGAGAAATGTCTATTTAAATTCTTTGCCCAGTTTCTAATTGGGTTGTGTTTTAATTATTGAGCTGTAAGCATTCCTTATATATTTTAAACATAAGTCCATTATCAGGTATATGATTTGCAAATATTTCCTCCCATTCAATAGGTTGTCTTTTTAACTTCCTTAATGGTGTCCACTGAAGTACAAACATTTTTAATCTTTATGATGTTCAATTTATCAATTTTTTTCTTTGGTTGCTTGTGCTTTTGGTGTTACATCTAAGAAACCATTGCCAAATCCAGTGTCATGAGGATTTATGCCCATTATTTTCCTTTAAGAGTTTTATAGTTTTGCCTCTTATATTTAAGTCTTTAATCCATTTTGAGTTCATTTTTGTATATGATGTGAGCTTGGGGCTTAACTGCATTCTTTTGTATGTGAATATCCAGTTGTCCCAGCACAATTTGTTCAAGACTCGTCTTTTCCCGTTAAATGGTCTTGACATTCTTGTCAAAAGTCAGTTGACCAGAAATGTGAGGGCTTATTTCTGGATTCTCAGTTCTATTCTATTGATCTATATATTTATTCTTGTGCCAGTACAATAATCTCTTGATTACTGTTATTTTGTAGTAAATTTCAAAATCAGGAAGTATGAGTTTTTCAACTTAGTTCTTCCCTTTAAAGATTGGTTTGGCTATTATGGGTTCCATGAATTTTCATATGAATTTTAGGATCAGCTTAGGATCAGAAGCCAGCTGGGATTTTTGAGAGGGATTGCACTGAATCTGTAGGTAATTTTGAGGAGTTTTGCTATCTTAACAATATTGTCTCCTGGTCAGTAAACATGAGATGTTTTTCCATTTATTTAGGTCTTCTTTAAGACCTAAATTTTTCAACAATATTTTGTAGTTTTTAGAGTACAGGTTTTACATTTATTTTGTTAAATTTATTCCTAAGTATTTTATTCTTTATTTTGCTGTTGCTAATGTAATCATTTTCCTAATTTCATTTTTAGATTGTTCATTGCAAATATGTAGAAATACAATTGATATTGATCTTGTGTCCTGCGACCTTACTGAACTCATTTGATAGTTTTAATAGTTTTTTAATGGATCCCTTAGGACTTTCTACATACAAGATCCTGTCATCCGCATAAAGAAGCTTTACTTCTTTCTTTTCAGTGTGGATGACTTTTATTTCTTTTTCTTGACTAATTGCTCTTGCTTGAACCTCCAATACAGTATTGAATAGAAGTAGTGAGAGTAGACATCCTCTTAGGGGGAAAGCATTCAGTCTTTTATCACTAAGTATGTTAGCTGTGGGGTTTTCATAGGTATTTATCAGGTATCAGGTTAAGTTCCCTTCTATTCTTAGTTTGTTGTGGGTTTTGTTTGTTTTTTACTATGAAGGGGGGAGGTTGAATTTTGTCAAATGCTTTTTCTGTGTCTATTGAGATAATCATATGGTTTTCTATTGATACGGTATATTATATTAATTGACTTTCTGATGTTAAACCGACCTAGCTGTATTAGTTTTCTAGGGCTGCTGTAACAAAGTACCACAAGCTGAGTGGCTTTATCAACAGAAATTTATTTCCTTATAAAGGCTAGAAGTCCAAGATCAAGATGTTGGTAGAGCTGGTTCCTTCTGAGAGCTGTGAGAAAGAATCTGTTTCGGAGCTTCCCAGGTGGCGCAGTGGTTGAGAGTCCGCCTGCCGATGCAGGAGACGCGGGTTCGTGCCCTGGTCCAGGAGGATTCCGCATGCTGCGGAGCGGCTGGGCCCGTGGGCCATGGCCGCTGGGCCTGCGCATCCAGAGCCTGTGCTCTGCAATGGGAGAGGCCGCAACAGTGAGAGGCCCGTGTACCGCCAAAAAAAAAAAAAAAAAAAAAAAGAATCTGTTTCATTTAGCTTCCTTTAGCTTCTAGTGGTTTTCTGGCAGTATTTGGTGTTCCTTGTTATATAAAAGAATCACTCCAGTCTCTGCCTTCATCTTCTCATGGAGTTCTCCCTGTATGTTTGTCTATGTTCAAATTTCTCTTATGAGGACAGGACACCAGTCACATTAGATTAGAGCCCACCCTAGAGACCTCATTTTAACTTGACTAATTCTATCTGTAACAACCCTATTTCTAAATAAGGTCACATTCTCAGGTACTAGGGGTTAGGACTTCAACATATGAGTTTTAGGGGGACACAACTCAACCCATAACACTTGCATTCCTGGTGTTTTCCTTCTGTCTCTCATATACTGCTCAAGATAGAGGCTATATATATTGTTTCTGAATGCCAGGATAATAAGCATCTAGAGTAGAGATCATATATTAGAGGCCTAAGGGCCCAGTTCGTCACGTAGTCCTGTTTTGTTTGGTCTGTACAGTCTTGGCAAAAAATGTGTAGAAATTGCTTGGTAGCACAAGGATAAAAATACAATGAGGGGATGGATATAAGACCATAAAATGTTTTAGGCCAGGAATATTTACTTGAGACTCCTGACAAGCCCATTTCTTCTTTCCCTTACTAAGAGCACCAGTCAGGGTCCTCAGGCCTGGAAGATGGAATATATCCCAGCCAACAAAATGTCCATCGCATGGCAGCTACCACAATATGCCCTTGTTACAGCTGGGGAGGTCATGTTCTCTGTCACAGGACTTGAGTTTTCTTATTCTCAGGTAGGTTTTTGCAAGTGGAAGGTGGAGGTGGAGCTGTTGCTCAGAGGATGGAGTTTTAATCCTGGCACTGCCTTAATTAGGTATGTGACCCTGGCCAAGGCCTCCATATTTTTTGGCCTTAGATTCCTTATGGTCCTGAACAGAATATCAACTTGACTCCTAGGATAATGGCAGGCTGGATCCCTGTGCTGTTTGGAATCCAGAAAAGGATACTTAAATACTAAGAATAAGGGCTATGGAATCAAACTGCCCACATTCAGATTTTGGCTGCACACCTAATGTGTAACCTTGAGCAAGTATATCTCTCTAATGCTATTTTTCTTTACGTATAAAATAATAGTAATAGAACTTATCTCTTAGGGTTGTAATGAAGATTATATGATATAATGAATTAAAATATTCAGTTAAGAGCTCCATCTTATTGTTACTCTGAACATTATTACCATCCCCTGAATCAATGTGATAGCTGAACTTAGTAGGGGAAGTTTTTGTGGGAGAAGTTTTCTGGATAGATGCATGGGGCATGAGGGTGGTGTAGGGAGTTTGTTCACTAACAAATTTGTGTCCTCTCTAGGCTCCCTCTAGCATGAAGTCTGTACTCCAGGCAGCCTGGTTGTTGACAGTTGCAGTTGGGAACATCATCGTGCTTATTGTGGCACAGTTCAGCAGCCTGGTACAGGTATGGACCTAAGGGAAGCAGGAGCACGTGTCTACCCAAGGATTTCCCTCCAACTTCCTCTGCTCTCTCTTCCCCCTCCCCTCTGTCTCCCACATTCCCCACTCAGCCCTCTGACTTGAGATGGATTAGATACCCACAGACTTTGCCAGAAAAATAGACATGTAAGTGGCAATAATGACTACCATAGGCCCATGCAAGGAGAGGCCAGTGAGCCCTGTCTTCTCCTGCCAAAGCTCTTCCTAAACAGGTGACCCTGGGTAAATCTGCTCCCCAGTCCTCGTCCTATAAAGATCCCTTTAGTTTCAGGTTCTCCATATTCTTCTCTTATATGTATTTCTTCCTGCAGTGGGCCGAATTCATTTTGTTTTCCTGCCTCCTGCTGGTGGTCTGCCTGATCTTCTCCATCATGGGCCACTACTATGTTCCTATAAAGCTAGAGGATATTCAGGGGTCAGCAGATAAGCAGATTCCCCAAATCCAAGGAAACATGATCAACCTGGAGACCAAGAAGACAAAGCTCTAATGACTCCCTGGACTCTGCCCAGACCCCAATTCCTGACTCTGATCTTGGCCATCACCATCTTTAAGCATTTTTTACTCCGACTTTTGGTTAGAAGAGAGAAGTAGTGTCATATCTGAGCTAATCTCCTCTATTTTTCTCCCATGATAGAGGCAGTTCTAGGACTGGGTTTTTGAGTACATTATAGCAAGGCCCCTGAGACTCTATGTCTTCCCGTTTCTCAGTGAACTCGGTAAACCTTGTGTAGTGTTGCTGAAGCTGGCCTGCTACCTCCAAATGGCTGTGAAAAACACAAATGTATAGTTGAGGTTAGTCTCTGTGCTTATCAAAGTTATGTAGGAATTGTTTTACCTGCCATTTAGAACTGATGACCCCACTTTTTGAAGTGCTGATTTAGAAGCAAAATTGCAGAATAACAGAGAAATGGTATTTCAAGTTTCTTCATTAGCAGTGTAATTGTACTGTGTACAAGGACCTCAAGAATTGGTATGTCTGGTGTGATCTGGTTCTGGCTTCTCAGGTATCCAGATTTGATAGGACCGTAGTTAATTTTTCAGTACAGATAGTAGGAAACAATGACATTTTATTAACACATAGGAGAAGATATATCTTTCTGATAATTACAGTATTTTGTCTACTAACCCAAATCCCCTTTCTCACTACTGATAGATATTTGGAAACCAAATTAAAGATAGTAAACATGGTTCTGGAAAAGAGAACAAGTATAAATTGGAGAAGTCCTGATGAGCCATTTCTTCTACAGTATACATTCTTCTTAGGGACTACAATGTTTCAGCCCTAGAGTACGCCCTCCTGTGGACAGCTGTGTAGACACTAATAATTTTCCACCCCTGCCTTTTCAATGTTGTTGGGCCAGCTTTGTCTTATTATTACATCATCTTGCTTATTGCAACAGGTACTTAATAACAATAGTATTTTTATGAATATAACTTCCTTTTGTATTAGTACTTCCTTCGGCCTCAAAGTAGTGGATCTGTTTTGATAATTTTTCCTGTTTTACTTTTCCCAAAATTTTTAAATGCCATTTCTTCATTTAGGCCTGGATTTTCCTGTTTATTAAAAAAAAAAAAGTTATATTAATACTCTAGGTTTGAGCTTCTAAAATGGCAGTGCTCAATGGGGGACATGGTCCCATATCAGGATTCTAACAAAATGTGGGGGTTGAGGGAAGGAGTGGTAGAACATGACAGGTTTTTGTTTGTTGCTGTGTTGGTGAAAGAAGTTGAGAAATATTACCTTGCACACAATGAATGAATCAGTGGACAGACATGGGAATATCGTGACTCTACAGTGTATTGCTGGGGGAAAAGTTCAGAACAGTTGTCCTAGAGAGCCTCATTTCCATTGGTTTTGCTCTATTATTCTCATCTAGAACTGTGTTGAGTTAGTCTCACGTTGTAAATGTAACAAGGAAAGTTGCTTCAGTTTCCCAAGCTTTAATACTCTAGTCTTAGTTACCAAGTTTTCCGAAATACCGAAGTGACAGCAACACCATCCAGTTTCCACAGATATCTTAATGTGAACCTGACTGTGCTTCTTCAGAAGATTCTCTGTTCATTTTTGAGCAGCTTTAACTCAATCTGTTCTATGAACTATTGTTTCAAGAGATAGTAACAGTGCTCTGTGAATAAAAGTTTTTATGGATAAATAACTTTTGGAAATGAAGCATATATATCTTCTTAACATTTGCATATTAAGGATTCTGAGATATCCTTCAGTAAAGACAAAAGACACTTTGTTTCGTTTCACATGGTATACTGTTTTGCAGAACACTGACTTGGGAAAAACTGGCAGGAAATTCTTCCTTATGTTGAACTGAAAGCTTTCTCTTTGGAACCTCCTACCATTGGTTCTTTCCTTTATGGCTAACAAGAATAAGCATAAACCTCTCTTTTATGCAGCAGAATTTCTGCTATTTGGAGAGAATTTTCATGTCACCTCCCCAGTCATCAAGTAAGTATTCATCAAGCTAAAGATTCTCAGTTTTTTTTCATGGCTCTTCACAGGGCGTAGTCCAGTCCTTTCACAACTGTTTTTCCACTTCTGAAAAATATCCTTTCTGACATGTAACAGTGGGTCAGAATCCCTCTTAATATGTGATATCTGAAGCCAAATATGTATGACATTCCAGAATTGGTCGGACCAGAAGAACTACAACCTGCTTTTCTCCAAACAATACACTTCTGTTAATGTAGCCTTAGGTAACATTAGATGTTTTTGGCAACTTCATCACAATGTAGGCTTACATTTTAATCACATGGTTGGTTAAAACCTCAAAATTTTTTAAGAGAGTTATTTTTTTATTCAAATACATCTTTGAGTTTCACTATATGCCATTCATTGAGTTAGGTGTTGGAAAAACAAAGATGAGTAATCTGCTATACCTGTGTGCAAGGTTACCTCACTTATCTTGACTAGCTGTCAAGATCTTAGAGAGTACACAGGGCTTGAGGAAGTAATGGAATACTGAGGAAGAGCAAGAAGGACAGTATGACAGGACTGGAGTAAGTAAGGTGTAAAGAGGTAGAAGATGCAGCCCCAGGAAGCTAGGGACCAGATTATGTGGGGCCTGTGGTCATGATAAAACATTTTGATGTTATTCTAAGTGAGCTGTGAAACCGTTGGAGGTTTAGAATATGGGGATGACATAATCTGACATTCTCTAAGATCAATTTGGCTGCTAAGTAGAGAATTGTCTGTAAGCAGGAAGGAATGGAAGCAGGGAGTCCAATTAGTAGATATTTATAATAGTCCAGGGAAAACATGATTGTTATTTGGCCAAGGTGGTAGCAGTGGAGGTGGGGAGAAATGGCTTGACTTGGAATAAATTAAATTATCTTTAAGGTAGGACTGACACGAATTGAATATGGTTTGCATATATGATTTGAAAGAAAGAAATCAGTGCTGACTCTTAGATTTGAAGGCTCGAGTAATGAGGATGAAGGTGCAATTTTCTGAGAGTAGGGAAGACTAGGGCAAGAATAGATTTGGGGTGTAAAGTAACTAAGAGTTTTGTGCATGTTGAACTTCAGATGCCAATAAGGTATCCAGTTGGAGATGTTGAGCTGGCAGTTTTTTGAGTCTGAAATTCAGTTAAGAGCCTGGAGCTGGATATATAAACTTGAGAGTCATCAGCATATAAACGGTATTTAAAGGCGTAACACTGGAGCAGATATCCTAGGAAGTAAACGTATATAGAGAAGAGGTTCAAGGTCTAGTCCTGGGGTTTCCCAACATTAGAGATCTAGAAGAGGAGGATCCAGAAAAGGTGATGAGAATGAGTGATTTATGAAGTAAGAGGAAAACCAGGAGAATGTGATTTAATTATACATTGTTTATTACAATAAGATGAAACTAAAATGAAAAAAAAAAATCTTTGACCTAAAGGAAGCACATGTTCCTCTTAGGAAACCTGGGTTCTGGTAATTTCTATGTAAGTTTACCTGAATTCTTTTGCCTCCATGGTTTAATTCAATTTAATGGAACTTTTTTTTTTTAACCTGAGAGACATTATGTCAGAAGCTATGGGAGAAATAAATTGGAATAAATAGAGTCCCTACTCTTAAGGAGTTTGCAGTAGGAAGATAAGGCATGTACCTAAATAACTATCATGTAAATAAAAATTAGTGTAATAAATTTCATTTGTTTAGCATTTTACTTTTCACATGCATTATTTCAATCCTGTTTACTGAAGACAGAATGTCACCTATACCAAGGAAATTACAAAATGTTACGAAAATTCATAAGAAGGAGAGATTACTTCTGGCCACGGGAATTAGGGAAGGATTCATGGAGTAGATAGTGTATTAGGCTTGACCTTGAAGATGACTAGAATTTGGACATGGAAGCAAGGGACAAGACAGCATTGCAGGTAGAGAGTCCCTCACAAGCAAAGGTGAAGAGGCAGGAATACAAAACATTGGGAAAATGATGAGTAGCCTGATTTGTGTGGAGTAGAGTGTGTGCAGAGTAGTAGTGGGAGATAAGGCTGGAGAAGTATATAACAATATGTTGGAGTCTTCCACATCCATAGACATAAACATTAACACCAATTCTTTGGCTCCTTTTTAATGCCAGTGATCTCCATTTTACTTTATCTAGGGTAACTCAGTCATCCTCAAACTCAACTATATCTTAAATTTAAACATACCTTGAAAGACTCTACCTCCAAAATCTCCAATTTTGAGATCTTCTATCCTTCTACAACTTTTCCTCCCCGTCTCTATTGAACGCATTGTTCATCTTCATTTTAACCTCCATTGACACATCTCAGTTTTCTCATACTGTGTGCTAGTCTGGCCATGAAACTAGCTTGGACCTTATGGTCAATTATTATAGCTCCACATTTTAATTATGCATTTGCTACCACAGAATTTTTGGCCTTCTTCACCTTCCAACGTCTTTGCCAATCTCTTCTACCACTAGGCACATATATCCATTATTTCTATTCCTATTTTTGGATTGCCTGGGAGTGCAGGAAAAAGTCACAAGACTATGATTATGTAGTTCCAAATTCTACATCATTTACCCATTTTCCAAATTAGGAACTTAGGCATTTTCCATGATTCCTCCCTCTGCCACTTCACACATACTCAGTTGATCAACAAGTCTTGGAGATTCTACTTACTTAGTAGGCTTCGAATCTGTCCACTTCTCTCCTTTCCCACTGCCACTATACCAGTTAAAGCCACCATCATATCTGTAGATTATTACAACAGCCTTTTAAGTTTACTTTTTGGCCTCCAATTTTTCCTACATTACTAGCAATATGATCTTTCTTACAATGTAATTCATATTGCTTTATTGCTTAAAAGCACTTCATTGCTCCCTATTCAGTCTAAACTTCTAACTCCTCAACAAGGCCATCTGACCTTGTCCCTACCTACCTAACTAGTCTCATCCTGCCATTGGCCCTTGTCAAGTTGCACCCCCCCCCCACACACACACAGAGATCTGATGAGATCTTAATTGGGATTTTATCACATCTATAGGTCAGTCTGGGGAGAGTTGCCATCTTTACCGTACTGAGCCTTCCCAACCTTGAATAGTTCTTTTTTAAATGTCATTCCTTTTACTTTCTTTGGGTTTAATTTGCTTTGCTCTTTCTAACTTCTTGATATAGATACTTGGATCATTTCTTTTTTTTTTTTTTTTTTTTTTTTCTGTACGCGGGCCTCTCACTGCTGGGGCCTTCCCCATTGCGGGGCAC
>NW_006776601.1:276661-309105 GCF_000442215.2 Lipotes vexillifer | reverse complement strand
ATTTGGGACCCTCCCAGACGGGGGCCCGAACCCGTATCCCCGGCATCGGCAGGCGGACTCTCAACCACTGCGCCCCCAGGGAAGCCCCTCTTTTTTTTTTTTTTATACACATTTAGGATAATAGTAGGGTTTTTTTAATAAGTTTATTTATTTTTGGCTGCGTTGGGTCTTCGTTGCTGCGCACGGGCTTTCTCTAGTTGAGGCAAGCGGGGGTTACTCTTTTTTTAAAATTTTTTCCCACATTGAGCCGGTCTTTATTTGCATCTGTTCATTTATTCATTGCTTTATCCATTCAACATATTTTTTTCTTTTTTTTCTTTTAACATCTTTATTGGAGTATAATTGCTTTACAATGGTGTGTTAGTTTCTGCTTTATAACAAAATGGATCAGCTATACATATACATCTATCCCCATATCTCCTCCCTCTTGCATCTCCCTCTCATCCTCCCTATACCACCCCTCTAGGAGGGCACAAAGCATGGAGCTGATCTCCCTGTGCTATGCGGTTGCTTCCCACTAGCTAGCTATTTTACATTTGTTAGTATATGTAAGTTCATGCCACTCTCTCACTTCATCCCAGCTTACCCTTCCCCCTCCCCATGTCCTCAAGTCCATTCTCTACGTCTACGTCTTTATTCCTGTCCTGCCCCTGGGTTCTTCAGAAACTTTTTTTTTTTTTAGATTCCATATATATGTGTTAACATACGATATTTATTTTTCTCTTTCTGACATTTCACAGTCCCTAGGTCCACCTACCTCACTACAAATAACTCAATTTCATTTCTTTTTATGGCTGAGTAACATTCCATTGTATAAATGTGCCACATATTCTTAATCCATTCATATGTCGTGGACACTTAGTTTGCTTCCATGTCCTGGCTCTTGTAAATAGAGCTGCAATGAACATTGTGGTACATGACTTTTTTTTTAAATTATGGTATTCTCAGGGTATATGCCCAGTAATGGGATTGCAGGGTCATATGGTAGTTCTATTTTTAGTTTTTTAAGGAACCTCCATACTGTTCTCCATAGTGGCTGTGTCAATTTACATTCCCAAAACAGTGCAGGAGGATTCCCTTTTCTCCACACGCTCTCCAGCATTTATTGTTTGTAGATTTTTAAATCATGGCCATTCTGACTGGTGTGAGGTGATACCTCACTGTAGTTTTGATTTGCATTTCTCTAATGATTAGTGATGTTGAGCATCCTTTCATGTGCCTCTTGGCCATCTGTATGTCTTCTTTGGAGAAATGTCTATTTAGGTCTTCTGCCCATTTTTGGATTGGGTTGTTTGCTTTTTTGATATTGAGCTGCATGAGCTCCTTGTAAATTTTAGAGATTAATCCTTTGTCAGTTGCTTCATTGCAAATATTTTCTCCCATTCTGAGGGTTGTCTTTTTGTCTTGTTTATGGTTTCCTTTGCTGTGCAAAAGCTTTTAGGTTTCATTAGGTCCCATTTGTTTGTTTTTTGTTTTGCGGTACGCGGGCCTCACTGTTGTGGCCTCTCCCGTTGCGGAGCACAGGCTCTGGACGCGCAGGCTCAGCGGCCATGGCTCATGGGCCCAGCTGCTCCGTGGCATGTGGGATCTTCCCGGACCGGGGCACGAACCCGTGTCCCCTGCATCGGCAGGCAGACTCTCAACCACTGCACCACCAGGGAAGCCCTATTTTTCTTTTTACTTCCATTTCTCTAGGAGGTGGGTCAAAAAGGATCTTGCTGTGATTTATGTCACAGAATGTTCTGTCTATGTTTTCCTCTAAGGGTTTTTTAGTGTCTGGCCTTACATTTAGGTCTTTGATCCATTTTGAGTTTATATTTGTTTATGGAGTTAAGGAGTGTTCTAATTTCATTCTTTTACATGTAGCTTTCCAGTTTTCCCAGCACCACTTATTGAAGAGACTGTCTTTTCTCCATTGTATATTCTTGCCTCCTTTATCAAAAATAAGGTGACCATATGTGTGTGGGTTTACCTCTGGGCTTTCTATCCCGTTCCATTGATCTACATTTCTGTTTTTGTGCCAGTACCATACTGTCTTGATTACTGTAGCTTTGTAATATAGTCTGAAGTCAGGGAGCCTGATTCCTCTAGCTCCGTTTTTCTTTCTCAAGATTGCTTTGGCTATTCGGGGTCTTTTGTGTTTCCATACAAATTGTGAAATTTTTTGTTCTAGTTCTGTGAAAAATGCCATTGGTAGTTTGATAGGGATTGCATTGAATCTGTAGATTGCTTTGGGTAGTAGCGTCATTTTCACAATGTTGATTCTTCCAATCCAAGAATATGGTATATCTCTCCATCTGTTTGTATCTTTAATTTCTTTCATCAGTGTCTTATAGTTTTCTACATACAGGACTTTTGTCTCCTTAGGTAGGTTTATTCCTAGGTATTTTATTCTTTTTATTGTAATGGGAAATGGGAGTGTTTCCTTATTTTCTCTTTCAGATTTTTCATCGTTAGGGTATAGGAATGCAAGAGCTTTCTACGCATTAATTTTGTATCCTGCTACTTTACTCAATTCATTGATTAGCTCTAGTAGTTTTCTGATAGCATCTTTAGGCTTCTCTATGTACAGTCTCATGTCATCTGCAAACAGTGACAGTTTTACTTCTTTTCTGATTTGGATTCCTTTTATTTCTTTTTCTTCTCTGATTGCTGTGGCTAAAACTTCCAAAACTATGTTGAATAATAGTGGTGAGAGTGGACATCCTTGTCTTGCTCCTGATCTTAAAGGAAATGGTTTCATTTTTTCACCATTGAGAAAGATGTTGGCTATGGGTTTGTCATATATGGCCTTTATTATGTTGAGGTAAGTTTCCTCTATGCCTACTTTCTGGAGGGTTTTTATCATAAATCGGTGTTGAATTTTGTCAAAAGCTTTTGCTGCATCTATTGAGATGATCATATGGTTTTTCTCCTTCAATTTGTTAATATGGTTTATCACATTGATTGATTTGAGTATATTGAAGAATCCTTGCATTCCTGGGATCAACCCCACTTGATCATGGTGTATAATCCTTTTAATGTGCTGTTGGATTCTGTTTGCTAGTATTTTGTTGAGAATTTTTGCATCTATGTTCATCATTGATATTGGCTTGTAGCTTTCTTTCTTTGTCTGGTTTTGGTATCAGGGTGATGGTGTCCTCGTAGAATGAGTTTGGGAGTGTTCCTCCCTCTGCTCTATTTTGGAAGAGTTTGAGAAGGATAGGTGTTAGCTCTTCTCTAAATGTTTGATAGAATTCACTTGTGAAGCCATCTGGTCCTGGGCTTTTGTTTGTTGGAAGATTTTAATCACAGTCTCAATTTCAGTGCTTGTGATTGGTCAGTTTATATTTTCTATGTCTTTCTGGTTCAGTCTCGGTAGGTTGTGCTTTTCTAAGAATTTGTCCATTTCTTCCAGGTTGTCCATTTTATTGGCATATAGTTGCTTGTAGTAATCTCATGATCCTTTGTATTTCTGTAGTGTCAGTTGTTACTACTCCTTTTTCATTTCTAATTCTATTGATTTGAGTCTTCTCCCTTCTTTTCTTGATGAGTCTCGCTACTGGTTGGTCAATTTTGTTTATCTTCTCAAAGAACCAGCTTTTAGTTTTATTGATCTTTGCTATCATTTCCTTCATTTCTTTTTCATTTATTTCTGATCTGATTTTTATGATTTCTTTCCTTCTGCTAACTCTGGGGTTTTTTTGTTCTTCTTTCTCTAATTGCTTTAGGTGCAAGGTTAGGTTGTTTATTCGAGATGTTTCCTGCTTCTTAAGGTGGGCTTGTATTGCTATAAACTTCCCTCTTAGAACTGCTTTTGCTACATCCCATAGGTGTTGGGCCATCGTGTTTTCATTGTCATTTGTTTCTCGGTATTTTTTAATTTCCTCTTTGATTTCTTCAGTGATCACTTCGTTATTAAGTAGTGTATTATTTAGCCTCCATGTGTTTGTATTTTTTACAGATCTTTTCCTGTAATTGATATCTAGTCTCATAGCATTGTGGTCAGAAAAGATACTTGATACGATTTCAGTTTTCTTAAATTTACCAAGATTTGATTTGTGACCCAAGATAGGATCTGTCCTGGAGAATGTTCCATGAGCACTTGAGAAGAAAGTGTATTCTGTTGTTTTTGGATGGAATGTCCTATAAATATCCATTAAGTCCATCTTGTTTAATGTATCATTTAAAGCTTGTGTTTCCTTATTTATTTCATTTTGGATGATCTGTCCATTGGTGAAAGTGGGGTGTTAAAGTCCCCTACTATGATTGTGTTACTGTCGATTTCCCCTTTTATGGCTGTTAGTATTTGCCTTATGTATTGAGGTGCTCCTGTGTTGGGTGCATAAATATTTACAATTGTTATATCTTCTTCTTGGATTAATCCCTTGATCATTATGAAGTTCCTTCTTTGTCTCTTGTAACAGTCTTTATTTTAAAGTCTATTTTGTCTGATATGAGAATTGCTATTCCAGCTTTCTTTTGATTTCCATTTGCATGGAATATCTTTTTCCATCCCCTCATTTTCAGTCTGCATGTGTACCTAGGTCTAAAGTGGGTCTCTTGTAGACAGCATATATACAGGTCTTGTTTTTGTATCCATTCAGCCAGTCTATGTCTTTTGGTGGGAACATTTAATCCATTTACATTTAAGGTAATTATTGATATGTATGTTCCTATTACCATTTTCTTAATTGTTTTGGGTTTGTTATTATATGTCTTTTCCTTCTCTTGTGATTCTTGCCTAGAGAAGTTCCTTAGCATTTGTTATAAAGCTGGTTTGGTGGTCCTGAATTTTCTTAGCTTTTGCTTTCTGTAAAGGTTTTAATTTCTCCATTGAATCTGAATGAGATCCTTGCTGGGTAGAGTAATCTTGGTTGTAGGTTTTTCCCTTTCATCACTTTAAATATGTCTTGCCACTCCCTCTGGCTTGCAGAGTTTCTGCTGGAAGATCAGCTGTTAACCTTATGGGGATTCCCTTTTATGTTATTTGTTGGTTTTCCCTTGCTGCTTTTAACATTTTTTCTTTGTCTTTAATTTTTGATAGCTTGATTAATATGTGTCTTGGCGTGTTTCTCCTTGGATTTATCCTGTATGGGACTCTGTGCTTCCTGGACTTGATTGACTATTTCCTTTCCCATATTAGGGAATTTTCAACTATAATCTCTTCAGATATTTTCTCAGTCTCTTTTCTTTGTCTCTTCTTCTTCTGGGACCCCTATCATTCAAATGTTGGTGTGTTTACTGTTGTCCCAGAGGTCTCTGAGACTGTCCTCAATTCTTTTCATTCTTTTTTCTTTATTCTGCTCTGCAGTAGTTATTTCCACTATCTTATCTTGCAGGTCACTTACCCGTTCTTCTGCCACAGTTATTCTGCTATTGATTCCTTCTAGAGAATTTTAAATTTCATTTATTGTGTTGTTCATCATTGTTTGTTTGCTCTTTAGTTCTTCTAGGTCCTTGTTAAACGTTTCTTGTATTTTCTTCATTCTATTTCCAAGATTTTGGATCATCTTTACTATCATTAATCAATTATTTTTCAGGTAGACTGCCTATTTCCTTGTAACTTGTTTGGTCTGGTGGGTTTTTACCTTGCTCCTTCATCTGCTGTGTGTTTCTCTGTCTTCTCATTTTGCTTAACGTACTGTGTTTGGGGTTTCCTTTTTGCAGGCCGCAGGTTCGTAGTTCCTCCTGTTTTTGGTGTCTGCCCCCAGTGGGTAGGGTTGGTTCAGTGTGTTGTGTAGGATTCCTGGTGGAGGGGACTAGTGCCTATGTTCTGGTGGATGAGGCTGGATCTTGTCTTTGTTGTGGGCAGGACTGTGTCCGGTGGTGTGTTGTGGGATGTCTGTGACCTTATTATGATTTTAGGCAGCCTCTCTGCTAATGGGTGGTGGTGTTTTCCTGTCTTGCTAATTGTTTGGCATAGGGTGTCCAGCACTGTTGCTTGCTGGTTGTTGAGTGGAGCTGGGTCTTATTGAGATGCAGATCTCTGGGAGAGCTTTCGCTGTTTGATATTACATGGAGCCAGGAAGTCTCTGGTGGACCAGTGTCCTGAACTCGGCTCTCCCACCTCAAAGGCACAGGCCTGACATCCCACCAGAGCACCAAGACCCTGTCAGCCACACAGCCAGGTACATGGGGAGTTTCTTGCCTTTTGGAAAGTCTGAGGTATTCTGCCAGCGTTCAGTAGGTGTTCTGCAGGAGTTGTTCCACATGTAGATGTATTTCTGATGTATTTGTGGGGGGGAAGATGATCTCCACATCTTACTACTCTGCCGTCTTGAAGGTCTCTCTCTCTAATCTTCTTGAATCTATAAGTTAACATCTTTCATCAAATTTGAAAATTTTTCAGCCTTTGACCATTTCTTTGAATATTTTTTCAGCCCTACTCTCGTCCTCTTCTTCTGGGGCTCTCATGACGTAAACGTTAGATCTTTTATTATTGTCCCACATGCCGCTGAGGCTCTGTTCATTTACTGTTGTTGACTGGATAACTTCTATTAATCTGTTTTTGAGTTTACTGATTCTTTACTCTGTCATCTCTAGTCTACTGTTGAGCACATCTAGTGAGTTTTATTTCATTTATTGTAATTTTCAGTTTTATAATTTCTTTTTTATTCTTTTTTAAAGCTTTATTTCTTTGCCAAGACTCTATTTTTTCATTTGTTTCAAGAATGTTTGCAACTGGTAGTTAAAATATTTTTATGATTGCTGTTTTAAAGTGCTTGCCAGATGATTCCAACATCTGAATCATCTCATTGTTGGCATCTGCTAATTGCCTTTTCTCATTCAAGTTGTGATTGTCCTGGTGCTTGGAATGGTGAATTATTTTCAGTTGTATCTCATACATTTTGGTTATTATTTTGTTAGATTCTACATGCAATCTTTTTCTTTTCTGGCAAGAAGTCACCCTGTTTAAGAGTAGTGCACAGGTCACGTGGAGGTGGATATTCAGTTCCCCACTGGGTCCTGTGACAACCCTGGGTCCTATGATACCAACTGGCACTACCTCATGGCTGCTGGGTTTAAAGTTGAACTCCCTGCTGGGCCCCACTGACAGCAGGGGGGAGCTTAGAGTGCCACATAGCTCCACCTCATACTTCCCCTTCCACCTCATTGCTAGTGGGTGGGTGTGTGAGTTCAGTTCTCTGCTGAGCTCCACTTAAACTAGGGATGCAAAGATGGTGAGAGTGGAGAACGTGGACCACCAATATGTCCCAGTTCATTCCATCTCATTGCTGCCTGGTAGAGGAAGAAGTTCAGCAACCCCCTGGGCCCTGCTGACACAAGGGCAGGAAGGAAGAAGAGTGCTGACTAGCACCACCTTCAACAACCTCCTTTTGCCTCCTAGCTGTTAAGTAAGGGTTGGAAGCTCAGCTCCTTGCTTAGTCATGCTGACACTACCCCAGTGGTGGAACTGGAGTACTGCCTGCTATCACTGACCTTGCATACACCACCCTGATGGGAGAAGCAGAATGGTAGCAATGGTTGAGGGATGAAAATTCAACTCCCTGCTCAGTCCCACAGACATTACAGTGGAGGAGACAGTTTTCCATTTGTGTTTGGATGGAGTAGGATTGGTATTGCAAACAATGTTTTCTGTTCTGCTAACCTACTCTTTTTCTGGTTCCTTGGCTGGGTGAACAGTCATTATGGAGGACTCTTTTGGCTGCACCTGTTAGTGGTTGCAGTTTGTAGGCTTCTCCAGCACCCTGCCTGAGATACATAGGAAACAAAAGGAAACCTAGGAATTCCTGTGAGTTTACTTTCTAAAAATCCAAACATAATGTGATTTTTGTTTTGTTGTCCTTTCCTTTCTTCCACAGACTATAGTAGAGGCCTTTGAAAGGGTGAGATTAATGCTTGGTATGGCATCTAGGGAGGGTTTAAAAGGTCTTGTGTGGTCCCTGAGAAATTATGAGTCCTGTATGGTGGCACGTAGACCATGTTGCAATGTGTAGCTTGAGTAGTGGCATGTGGCCTCCTTCCTAGGCTATGCCATAACAAAGCCAGCACAATTCACTTTTAACATGTCTGGTTTCTGCATTGCTCTGGTGCCTTCTGAGACACTAGGACCTCTATAAGAAGTGGATTTAGTTCTAACTAAAGGTAAGTTTCTTATTGCTCTGGTTAGAGAGACAGCTTTGTATTATTACCAGAAGAAACATGGACTCTGGACTAGCAAACTCTAGTTTGAATCTCTATTTACTACTGTGGGTCCTTTTGCAAAGTTTCTTAATATCTCTGAGACTTGGGTAAAGGGTGATAATAACTGTCCATAGAGTTTCTCAGAGAAGAGAATAAAATAAAATATGTGCAAAGCATTGGGGATACAGTAGGTACTCCATAAATACTATAGTCTACTACATTAAGTTTTAATCTTTAGGAAAGAAAGTTCAGATCTTCAGTAAGTTAGAACTTTATTGGTATAAACCTGCCTTGGGCTAACTTCATCTATATTCTCTGCAATATCCAATTATAGAAATTCAAAAAGGAGCCAGAATTCTACTAATGAAGCACAGCAGGTTCTACGTCCATGATATTCAGTTCCATAAAGACAAGGATCATATCTTATATTTCTTTTACATTCTCCACAGGATCCTCCCTGCCCAAACCTCTCTCTTAGAGAACCTCACCAGCCACACCCAGAAGAGGGGAAGCCCTAGGTATTAAGTGACTCTGCCATCCTTGGAGATTGGACCAAGGCGGAACATTGGCCCAAGTAGTGCTCATCAGAGTCTCTCAAGAATGTAGAATTGAGACAAAGGTTCAGAGAGTCAGATGGACTAGGACACTCAAACTGAAGGGTGTGTGGGTTTGGGAGGGGTCAGGGGTGGTAGCAGCATGGCAACTTTTGTGTACGCAGAAGTTACACAGGGGTGAGATTAGAATCCTGTAAAAGAATGTGGTTAGCTGAGAGGACAGATGAGCAAAAGAGAGAAAAGCTTAAGTATGAAGACACACAACTTGGAAGGAAAACAAAAAGAGACAAAAACAGACAAGAGGACAGACATCCAGGGAAAAGTGAGAAAGAAAAGGGGACAGGATATCAGGAACACAGGGAATTGTAATGCTCAACCTAGAAGAATTCAGATGACTCTAGGAATCTGTTAGCTGCAAACACCACTGAGCCTCTGTTGCCAGAAGCAGCCGCTTTGCACCTGATTGATGGTGCCAGCCTTGCCTGAAGACCCTGTAATGACCCTACTTGAGGTGATTACCAGGCAAGTGAGTGCCAGCTTTCCTCACACACTCCCCAGCTCTCCTTCACTGCTTCCACATCTACAGCTAGAGGCAGATCCTAAAATGCATGTGGGCCAACTACACAGTCAAATTTGGGAGCAAGAGGCCTGCATGGTAAAAGAGTTGCAAAACTGCACTAATGTTTATCAGCAAAACCCCAGAGGAATAAACATGGAACTGAATTATGAGAGTACTACACTAGAAATGGAGGAAAAGAATTTCAGTTAGGCTAAGAATGATTATATAGGTGCACTTATCAGAGAGTCTGCATTCAATGTGCTATCACATGCAGTTGGTAGAGTTCTAATTATTTTATCTTTTTGTAGACTGGAAATTGGATTCACTTCTCACCTAGGCTGAGTTGAGATGCCAGAAATTCCTTATAGAGGAAGGAATAGAAAGATCTAGGGAGATGAGAATGCCAGTGTGGATTTATGTACTACCTTCTAAGCCATCCCAGCCCTGAGGACACAGCTGTCATAAGAACATTGAGAAATGCATTAATGAAGGTAGTGCCAATGTATTTGAAAAGCACCACAGTGGCTACCTTCTGTAGGTCAGAGATGAAGGTGGAAAATACTGATATTGAAATAGATTCTGTGATTTCAATAAGGATGGTGGCAGCTTGGGATGGAAGAGATAATAAGTGGCACCAAATTGCCAGAAACAACTTGGAGCTGGTTATTTTAGTAGGCAGAAGAGCTGGTGTGGGTAATCAATTTGGTTTGGCTCACAGGAACATTTGGCATTGAATAACTGATCACTAGTGCTGAAATTAGGAGGGTCATCATGCTTACCTGGGTAAAGAAAAATTTCTCTGAAGTAAAGGCCCTTTGGTGAGCATTTACATAGGACACAGGTATTCTCACACTCTGAGTTCATTCTTAGAGATCCCGTCACATACCTCTTTTTCCAGACCAACTTGTTACCAATCCTCATTATCTTATTCCTTTCATGTCCCCGACTATCCTGCCAAATCATTAGCCCCTGTCCATGCATTACTGTAGAGCTGCTCCACAGGCCTGCTTTCCTGTGGGCAAAATGGGCAATGAGATGTCCTGTTTAAAATTATGCCCATTGGATGGAATTTCCATTTTATTTTGCTGGAGGGTCACTCCTTGGTGGGGCTGCTGTATTGCAGAAGTCATCTCCAGCTGTCATGCAAAACCATCTATGAACTAGGCTCAGATTTTTTTCTTTTCAGTCAACTGGCCATGGAGAGCACTTCATGCGGCTTAAGCATAGTATGAGGGCAGGATGGCAATGCAATGGGAGTAGAACACCAGGAGAACTACCTGCTCATCCAATTTACACTTGCTCAAGCCCAGTCCCAAATATACCACGTGATGCAGGAGTGTTACTGGGCATGCCTGACTCTGTGGCTTGGTAGATCGGACACCCAATTCATGTGGGGCAGCTGTTGTTTTACAGTCAAGTGAGTGTTCAATCTCTACCACAGCCCAATAGGAAGCCAAGAGTTCTCTCTCAAAATAAGGATAAGAACTTTTCAAAATAGGTGTGATTTTACTCAAAAACCCTATGGGCCTCTACTCTGAATCTCCTATCAGGGCTTTCACAGAGTCCATACAGCATCTTGATCAGTCATAGGTATTTTGCAAACCATTGGACTCACTGGTCATAAATAATCATCTATCATTCAAACTAGGAATGTCTTGAGAGTAAAGGGGGCACTAGTAATAAATATGCTGGGACAACAGGCATAAATTAAAACTATCCTGAGATACATGGCCATCCAGTCATAAAAGCCAAGTGATTAATTTGTTTACTAGGTATTCATGACCAGCCAGAGTACACATTGCAAGATGAATCCAGGAAATTTTGATAGAGAGCTCTCAATTCTAAGATATTTTGGATTAGGCTATTGAATTTCAAGGTAAGAAATCTTCAAGTATTCAGGCAGAAAAAGGAAATATTTAATCAGTTCTTGAACTTTAGCATGCACTAGAAGTGCCTGGATGGTTTATTAAAACAGATTACTGGATTCTATACCCCATGTTCCTAATTCAGTAGCTATAAAATGGGGACTGAAAATTTGCATTTTAACAAATTCCCAGGTGATGTTAATGCTGCTGATCCAGGGACCATACTTTAAGAACCACTGATCTACCGAGAAGAGAAAAAAAAATGCCCACAGACTGTCCTCATGTTTTTCCACAGCAACATTCAACACCAAAAGATAATGGAGCAGTTGTTACAATATTCTAAAGAAAAAATTATACCAAAATATGGTTGAATTTTTAGGGCCACTGATAGCTTTCATAAACTTAAGGAAGATTGCCTGTATGAGAGACAACCTCTTGCACAAGCTGTGTGATGATGAAATCCAGATAAGATGAATAAAAATAACTCGGGAATGGAGAAGTTGTGTTAAATATAAAACCAGCACTGACTAATTGTGAGAATGATGATTGTAAAGCAGATTATAAATATAAACTTTGATAAAATAATACTTATGTATATGGAGACAGAATATCTCATCTATAAGGATGAAATATGTAAACCAAAATTTGAGCCTCTCTTTAAGACAGGCATCACCTTTAACTTAAAAGGAGACTAAACAAGATCAATAACAGGTCCTAAAAGTACTTTTATTTTTTATTCAGACACTATGTTGTAAATCACTTTTCTGAAAATGGAATCTAGAGGGTATAGTATATTTATGACCTGAGTGTCTAAAGAAAGGTTGAATTTACTAACTAATTCAGGTTCAGATGAGGTCTTCAGGAATACAAAACCTGACTATGCTCTGTCTTGCCTACAATTTCTCTGTGGTATTTACCTGCTATTCAGTGTAAGAAATTAAGACTCTTGTGCTGTCAAACTAATGACTCAACTGAAATGTAAATCTTTGTTTCTCAAGAATTGTGAAATATGTTTGAGATAATGAAAAGAAGTCCGAATGCCTGGCTAGTTCCTGTCTTGATGTATGGGATCTTAAAATGAACTCTAAGAACTCTGTGTCCATGACACTACCCCAAGAAAAGTGCAGCGTTTTACTCTACAGAGTTGTAAAAGACCAGAACAGCTTTTGATTTTTAAGATGGCCATCCTTCTGCAGAAGTTAGAAAATATCTTGAACAAAAACTGTGTATTTTTCAGGTTTTCTAAAATAAATGTAACTGGGAACTTTGTTTACTTTGACCATAAGATTAAGTTGGGAGGTGAGGAGTGGAGAGATTAGAAGAAATATGAGAGTTGCTAGCATTCTCATGTTTATACCAGGTAGTCCATTTGAAATCAACTGCTCAGCATTTTTGTCTTTTTTCATAATCTGGAAGGGCTCTTTAAAAAAAAAAAAAAACTTGAACGATTTGAAGTTTAACAAATCCTCTAGTTTCACTTCAATTTCCTTCTGTTAAAGTAGGAAAAAATTTTAATTAAAATTAGAATTTAATTTTTAATTAAAATTAGATATTTTAAAAGGATTTTTATCACTCTATGCAGAGAAAACATTTTGAAATGATATTCATGTACTAAAGATTTTTATTGAGGCATAGAAGATGTATCATAGAATTCACTCCTTATAAGTGTACAATTGAATGATTTTTAGTAAACGTATAAAGTTGCACAACCATCACCATAATCCAATTTTAGAACACTTCCATCATCTCAGAAAGGAACCTCTTGTCCACTTGCAGTCAATTCCTGTTTGGACCAATCTCAGGCAACCCCTCATCTACTTTCTGTCTCTACAGAGTTGTCTTTTCTGGATCATATGATATGTGGTCTTATGCATCTGGGTTCCTTCACTGAACATATTGTTTTTGAAGTTCATCCACATTGTAGCACGTATCAGTTATTTGTTCTTTTTTTACTACTGAATAGAATTCCACTGTATGGATATACCATATTTTGTTCATCCATTCACCAGTTGATGGAAATTTGGATTTTTTCTACATTTTTAGTTATTAAAAATAAGGCTCCTATGAACATTCATGTACAAGTCTTTACATGAATATATTATTCCTCTTGGGTAGATACCAGGGAGTGAAATTGCTGGGTCATATGGTAAATTTATGTTTAACATGTGTTGTTGTTTTTTTTTTAACATCTTTATTGAAGTATAATTGCTTTACAATGGTGTGTTAATTTCTGCTTCATAACAAAATGAATCAGCTATACATATACATATATCCCCATATCTCCTCCCTCTTGCGTCTCCCTCCCACCCTCCCTATCCCACCCCCCTAGGTGGTCACAAAGCACTGAGCTGATCTCCCTGTGCTATGTGGCTGCTTCCCACTAGCTATTTTACATTTGGTACTGTATATATGTCCATGCTACTCTCTCACTTCATCCCAGCTTACCCTTCCCCCTCCCCATGTCCTCAGGTCCATTCTCTACATCTGCATCTTTATTCCTGTCCTGCCCCTAGGTTTTTCAGAACCTTTTTTTTTTTTTAGAATGTGGTTTTTCTTTAATTGACAAAAGGCATTTCAAAGTGGCTACATCATTTTACATTTCTATCAGCAGTTATGAGGATTCCCATTTCTCCATGTCTAGGCCTCCACTTATTATTGTCTGTCTCTTTTATTATCATCATTCTAGTGGGTGTGTGGTTTTAATTTGTATTTTCCTCATGACTAATGATATGATAAAGAGCATCTTTACATGTGCTTATTAGCCATCTTTGTCTTCTTTGGTGAAATCACTATTCAAATCTTATCCATTTTTAAAAATTGGATTCTTTGTCTTATTGAGTTATGAGATTTCTTTATATATTCTGGTTAGAAGTATTTTATTAGAAACATGATTTGTCACTATATTCTCTAAGTTTGTGGATTGTATTTCCATTTCCTTAATGGTGTCTTTTGAAGTGAAAAAGTTTTAAATTTTGATGAAGTCCAATTTATAAATTTTTCTTTTAAGGATTATGCTATTGGTGTTATAGCTAAGAACTCTTTAAGTAATCCAAGGACACAAAGGCTTTCTACTACCTTTTCCTCTAAATGTTTTACAATTTTAGCTCTTACACTTAGGTCCACTGTCCATTTTGAGTTAACTGCTTTTGTGTGCTATGAATTAAGGGTCTAAATCCACTTTTTGGCATGTGGCTATTGGCAAATGACCCAGCAGCATTTGTAGAAAAGACTATCTTTTCCCCATTGAATTGCCTAACTAGCTTTGCCAAAAATCAATTTACCATAAATATAAGATTTCTGGACTCTCTGTTCTGTTGATCAATATGTCTATCCTTATGTCAGTACCACACTGTCTCAATTATGGTAGCTTTATAGTACATTTTAAAATGGGAAGGTATAAGTCCTCCAATTGTATATTTCAAGATTGTTTTGACTATTCTGGTAATCAGTCTTGCATACCTAGAATAAATCCCACTTGTTCGTGGTGTATAATTATTTTTGTGTATTAAAATATTTGGTAATATTCTGTTAAGGATTTTTGCATCTAAGTTCATGAGGGATGTTTGTAGTTTTCCTTCTTTTTTCTTTTTTGGTCATATCTTCATCTGGCTCTGTACTGGCTTCCTGAATGAGTTGGGAAATGTTTCCTCTTCCATTTTCTGGAAGAGATTGTGTAAAGTTAGTTTTAACTACCCTTTAAAGGTTTGATACAATTATCCAGTGAGACTACCTGGGCATTGAGATTTCATTTTGGAGAGTTTTTAATTAAAAGTTCAATTTCCTTCATGGTTATAGGGCTATTCAGATTTTCTATTTCATCTTACTTGAATTTTAGCAGTTTGTGGTTCTTAAGGAATTGTTCCATTTTTTTTCTAAGTTGTCATATTTATAAGCATACAGTTGTATGTAGTACTCCCTTATTTTTTTTAATGGCTGCACTATGTGGAATGATATATCTGATTTCATTCCTGATATTGGTGTTTTGTGTTCTATTTTTGTCAGTCTTGCTAGAGGTTTACCAAATTCATTATTTTTTTGAAGAATGAACTTTTTGTTTCCTTGGGGTTTTGTTTTCAGTAATTTTTTCCTATTTCCAATTTTATTTTCTGTATTATCTCATTCCTGTTGCTTGCTTTGGGTTTATTTTCCTCCTTTTTCTAGTTTCTGGAGGAAAGAAGTTATTGATATGACACCTTTCCTCATTTTAAATGTAAGCATTTAGACCTATAAATTTCCCTCTCAATACTGCTTTAGTTGCATCCTACATACTTTAAGTTTTTTTATTTAGTTCTACATACTTTTTAATTTCCCTTGAGACTTATTATTTGACCCATAATTATTTAGAAATGTGTTGCTTAGTTTCCAAGTGTTTTGAGAGTTTCCTGTTGTCTTTCTTACAGATTTCCAGTTTGATTCCACCATAGTCAGAGCACACATACTTTATGAGTTCAGTTATTTTATATTCGTCAAGATTTGTTTTATGTGGTTTTTTTTTTTCCTACTTGGTCAATGTTTCACAGGAAATTGAGAAAAATGTAGTCTACTGTTGTTGGATGGTCTGTTTTATATGTGTTAATTAGATCCTGATGATAGTGTTGTTCAGATCTTCTATATCCTTGTGATTTTTTGCCTAACAGTTCTATTGGTTGCTGAATGTGAGCAGTGTTAACGTTCCCAGCTATAATCATACATTCTTCTTTCTCATTTCAGCTTTAAAAGTTTTTGCTTCATGTATTTGAGGCTCTGTGGTTTATACACATTAGTATATCGTGTCTACCTGGCAGATTGAGCCTTTCATCATTATATAATATCCCTTTTTTTCTCTGATAATTTTCTTTGCTTTGAAGGCTACCTTATAAGATATTAATATTGTCACTGCTTTTTATTTCTCTATTATTAATGTGTACATAGTATATCTTTTCCCATCCTTTTACTTTCAACCTACCTGTGGTTGAATATGAAGTGAGTTTCTTATATGCAGCATATAGTTGGATTTGGTTTTTTAATTTTTTAATCTACTCTGCTAATCTCTGTCTTTTGATTGGTATGTTTAGACCATTTACAACTAAGGTAATTATTGATATGTTAGCACTTTACGATGCTATTTTATTATTTATTTTCTACTTGTTTCCTTTGGTTGTTGTTGCTCTTTATTCTTTTTATTGCCTTTCTGCAGGTTATTTGAACATGTTTTAGGATTCCATCTTAATTTATAGCACTTTTGAGTTCATCTCTGCAGTTTTCATAGTGGTTGCTCTGGGTGCTACTTGTAACTCTGTACTTGGTATCACAGTGTTTACCATTTAAAATGAAATATAGAAACCTCACTTCCAATTACGTCTCTTTACCTTTCCCACCTTTACATATCATTGTTAACTCATTGCATAACTTCTATTTCTTTTGTGAGATTTTTTCCTTTTGGGTTTTATAAATCATATTTTATTGAAACAAATCATAATACCATCTAATACTCAAAAAATGTCTATTGTATGGACTCATATTTCCTATCTTTCTATTGTTTCTTCTTGCGTTCTGAGGCTTAAGTTTCCTTTTATCATTTTCTTTCCGTTTGAAGAAATTCCTTTGTCCAGTCTTTCCAGGATGTATCTGCTAGTCACAAAATCTTTTAGTTTTCATTCATCTGTGAATGTTTTTATTTTCCCTTCATTTCTGAAAACTAGTTTTGCCAGATATAAAATTATGGGTCAACAGTTATTTTCTTTCAGTGCTTAAAAAGATATTTGGCCATTTCCTTTTTCATGATTTCACATGAGAAATACATTCAGATTGGTGTTTCCCTATAGAGAATGCATTGTTTCTCTCTGGCTGCTTTCAGGATTTTTTTGTCTTTAGTTTTCGAAAGTTTAATTATGATGTGTATTGCATGGATTCTTTGGATTTATCCTGTTTAGAGTTCATTCAGCTTCTTGGACCTCTATGTTGATGTCATTCATCAAATTTGGGAAGTTTTCAGTCATTGTTTCTTTGAATGCTTATTCATTTCCCCACTCTTTCTCCTTTACTTTTTGGGACTCCAATGAAATGAATGTTGGATATTTTGTTATTGTTCCACAGGTCCCTGAAGCTCTGGTCATTTTTTCCCCAATCTCTTTTCCATTATTCATATTGGGTGAATTCTACTGTTCTGTCCTCATGTTCACTGATTCTATTCTTCATCATCTCCAGTCTTCTGTTGAGCTCATCCAGCAAGTTTTTAATTTCTATTGTATTTTTCAGTTCTATAATTTCCACTTGTTTTTTTGCATAACTTCTATTTCTTTTCTGGGATTTTCTACATTTTTATTTAAGACAATTTGTAATTGATTGTTGTTGGAGCATTTTTATAATGTCTGCCATAAAATTCTTTTCAGATAACTCCAACATTTGGTTCATCTCAGTGTTGGCAGCAGTTGATTTCACTTTTCATTCAAGTTGTGATTTTCTAGGTTCTTGATTTATATCCCGGACATTTTGTCTATTGTGTTAGGACAATCTGGGACCTATTTAAATATTTTATTTTACAGGAATTTACTCTATTTAGGTTTAACACATGAGTCTTAGCCTACGTTTGTGGGCTGTGATTCCAGCAGTTTAATTTTCAGAGACTTTGTGACTGCCTGAGGGAGGCAAGTGAGGAAATCCTTCTATTAGTAACCACCCCCCGCCCCCAGCTACCCAGGTTTCTCTGGGCAGGGAGGAGAGATAAAGTGATTTCTGGGACCAGGCTGCTAGCTACAGGGCTGCTAGCTGTGACAGGTTCTTTTCATGATTCCGCCAGTCAGCCCTAATGTCTCTGGGCAGAGGAGGAGAGTCTCTGGCCCTTGGGGACAAAGAGGCTTCCCCAGGTGGGGCACCTGCTTTACCTGGGTGTCTCTTACTGGTTCCTCCCATCCACATCAGTATCTCTCCATAGAAGAGAGGAGTCTCTGGCCCAGCAGGATAGGAGAATGCTTCCCCTGGTCACTTATTTTTGGCAGGACTCCCAGTTGTTCCCCCTTGCCTGAAGTTGTCAGAGGGACTCCCACTACATCTAGGGGGAAGAACAAGCTACTGGACTACTTTCTGTTGCCAAGTGGGTAGTCAGAAAAACATCAGGTCTGGGTGGCTGCCTTCTGTTGGTTGGGGGACACAAGATGCCCTGCCTGTGTGTTGTCATCTGGTCCTGGGTTCCCAAACCAGATCGTCTTCTTCTTAGCCCCCTTCAGAGTCATCTTTTGCTTGTCTCTTGTGTCATTTCTAGGATATATAAAGTTGTGCTTAGGGAGGAGGAGCAGGGAAAAAGAGGTCTATGCCATCTTATCCAGACCAGAAGTCCCACAGCTACTGAATTATCCATTAAAATTTTATTTTTTCTGTTTTACCAATTTAGACGCAGTTACATTATGGATAGTAAAAATCCCAAAGACACCTTTGCACAGTGCAGGTATTTAACCAATATTCTCTAACATGTAATTAATGAGACTGGGAGAAACAACGGATGTTAATACAAAAGGATCTAAAATGAGCTTAAGGCCATACACATAAAGATACTGTTGAGGAACATGCACGCACGCACGCGCACACACACACACACACACACACACACACACGCAGGCACGCACTTCCTTTCAGGCCATATACTTACAGTCTGCTTAAGGAGAGTCTCTACATGAAGCACAAATGGACTGATGAAGCCACCAGAAGGGGCTGAGGAAAATGAGAGAGAGAGGTAGGGCCTATTACAGAGAGGCACAGACCCTTCCTCCTGGGGCACTGAGTAGTCAAACCTGCCTGGATGCCTTTGCTTGGGGAATAACTCTGCAAGGCTGAGTAGTGCCAGGAGAAAGGTTGCTCCAAAATTATCAGGTTGGCCTGGCTCTTCTCTGAGCTTTAGTCGGGAATAAGGCTTAATTTCATCAAGTGCATCAAAACAGATATTTGGAGCAGAATCCTCAGGCCAGTAGCTTTCACTTACTTCTTCTTTACTTATGTACTGTGTTGTTCCCAAGAAGCATTTAAAGTGGTTTCAATGGATGCATGTTATACAGGAAAATATAAATTAGATATAGGCAAAAAAAAAAAAAAAGGCAAGAAGAAAACAAATGACAGGAATAAGACTGGTGCAAAAGTGCTTCTCTGTGACTTTCTACACACGCAATAAATAGCCTGTGAGAGGGCACATTGCTGGAGTATTTCCTGTGCCATCTCTGAGTGAACCCTCAAAGGCATTCAGGACCAGGCTTGGGGGCAGTAAAGTGGACTCGTAACATGGAGGGATTAGATATGCTATAGGGGGAGACAAGTTTCCACGGAAATTTCCCTATAGTACTCCATAGATTTTCTGCTTCTAAGAGGAGCAGGAAATGTTTGATTTCCTCTTAAAGATTCCTGAGTTCTCACTTTGAGAATGGCCACAGTTCTGAGCAGTGTAACCTAGTTGAAGACTCAGGCTACTAAGTTCCTGAGGGATCACATCCCAGTTAGAATTCATTACAAGTCTGATTATCTAAATATGCAGAGTGTGTACCAAGGCTAAAACTACAGTCATTAATTCCTCAAACTTTGTTTATAAAATTCTTCTATTTGATTCTCAGAATCTAAGCCAAAACTTTAGATACAAACTTGTGGTGTCCATCTCAAGTCAGCTGGAATGGCCCCTCCCAAGTCAGCTGGAAATCTAGGTGATGCTGATGACATGCAGGAGCTGAGAAGTAGCCACAGAAGCAGTGCTGTGCCTGGTGACTAAATGACCACACTCCTTCCACTATGGGAGCTGTCTCTCTCCTGGGGAATAGAAGAATATACAAAAATCCAGTCAGCTGGGCTCTATTGTCTATGTATACAATACACGAGTAGGCTTGATTCTGGTGCAAATCCTCAGTGAGTGGTGGCTGCTGGGACAGCAGCTCTGAATCTAAAAATTATTTCTTGACTTGTCATGAAGCCAGTTTCTCCCCTTGGCTTATGTTTCTCATCTTTCTACCTCGCTGGAGCCTCCCTCAAACACCTTTAATTTCTGAAAATTTCTTAGAGTCTCATTCACTCTGCTTTTTGCTGATTTTTAACATCTTTAAGTCTCTCTTAGATCGAAAAACAAGGTACCCTGTTCCATTCATCAGTCCCTCTCTCTATTATTTATTCATGAAGATATGGCCCAGTTTTCCTTTTCCCATTTATATTCTCCTGAACCATTTGTTCTCAGCCCTTGTCTAAAAAGTTAAGCTTCACACCTTGGTATTTCTCTGATGTTATTTGTTCAGATCACTAATAATCTCTTCCTGACCAAACGCGGTGGCTTTTCTTCAGAAGTTATCCCACTTGATCTTTTGGCTTTCTCATCTTGTGCTATGAGGGCTTCAAAAACTATGGTTTTCATTTCTCGTATGTCTCTAACTTTGTATTGGAGGAGATTATTTTTATTTCAGTTTTGAATATCTATAACGTCATCTATGAATGTGACCTTTCTTCTTTGAAATGGCAAGATAAGGTATCTGCCTCAAAACATACTGTTCAAAATGTATATGTATGTACTATATTCACGTTGCTATAAAAATTCTGTGTGTTTCCATTTTATCGAGAAAGTGAGTTTTGAGAGCATGGTTTCTAATCAAAATGCTGTGGGATGGGAGACTGTAGCCAAGGTGGCAGAGTAGAAAGGCCCTGAGCTCACCTCCTCTCATGAGCACACCAAAATCACAACTATCTCCAGAACCACCATCAATAAAAAACAAAACAAAAAAAACCTGGAACCTACAGGAAAAGATCTCCTACAACTAAAGATATAAAGAACCACAATGAGACAGGTAGGAGGGGCAGACTTGCAATATAATCAAATCCCATACCCCTGGGTGGGGGAACCACAAACTGGAGAATAATTATATTGCAGAGGTTCTCCCACAGGAGTGAGAGTTCTGAGCCCCACATCAGGCTCCCCAACCTGGGGATGCAGCACCAGGAAGATGAGCCCCCAGAGCATTTGGCTTTGAAGGTGAGCTGGGCTTAATTGCAGGAGCCCCATAGGACTAGGGGAAATAGAGACTTCACTCTTAAAGGGAGTACACAAAAGCTCCCATTCACCAGGACGCAAGGCAAAAGCAATACTTTGATAGGAGCCTGGGCCAGACCTACCTGCTGGTCTTGGAGAGTCTCCTGGAGAGGTAGGGGTGGCTACAGCTCACCCTGGGAATATAGAAACTAGCTGCAGACATATTAAACATTCAGCCACATGAACACTCCTGGCAGCTGCCATATTGGCTCATTAGAGTCAAGACCTGGGCCCACCCAATAGCCTGTAGGTGCACTAGTGCTGGGACATCTCAGGCCAAACAACTAACTTGGCAGGGACACAGCCCCACCCATCCACAGACAGGCTGCCTAAAGACTACAGAGCCCACAAAAGCCTCTAGACACAGCCCAGCCCACCAAAGGGCCAAGACCCAGCTCCACACACCAGTGGGCAGGTACCAGCCCCTCCCACCAGGAAGCCTGCACAAGCCTCTAGATCAGCCTCACCCACCAGGGGGCAGACACCAGAAGCAAGAAATCCACAATCCTGCAATGCAGGCCAGATCCTACCCTGGGACCACCTGGACCCTGGCCCTGCCCACTATCATGTGAATGCAAACTTCAGGACACCCCAGACCCCATACCCAACTGTGTCAGGAACTGCCCCCCTTCCACCAATGGTCTGAAACAAGCTCTGAGATCCCTGGACCCTGCAGCAAGACTTGGGAACTAGCTCTGCCTGCCAGTAGTCTGGCACTAACCCCAGGATCTGGCTTCACCTGCTAGTGGGTGGGCAACAGCCCGAGTCTTCAGGATCCTGACTTTGCCTACCAGGGAGCCAGCACTAGCCCTGGGGAGCCCACTTGGTTTCCAAAACCAGGCACCTCATGACCAGACCACACTAAACAGCAGCCAGCAGCATCTGTACAAGACAGGGGCTGACACCAACCAAACTAGGGGCCAACCAAGCCTACTAGACTGCCCACATAGGCTGCCTCAACAGAAGGACCCAAGCAGCCCTCTTAGGGGGAACACCTAGAGAATACAGCTTGGGTAACAAGAGGGGAATGCACTGCTGGGACCCATAGGACACCTCCTACAGAGGGTCACTTCTCCAAGGTTAGAAACATAACTAATATACCATATATACAAAAATACAAATAGCAACTTGGACAAAATAAGGTGGCAGAGGAATATGTTCCAGACGAAGGAACAAGATAAAACCCCAGAAGATGAACTAAGTGAAGTGGAGACAGGCAATCTATCTGAGAAAGAGTTTAGAGTAATACTCATAAAGATTATCAAGGAACTCAAGAAGAAAATGGATGCACAGAGTGAGAAGTTAGAGACTTTTAACAAAGAATTAGAAAATATAAAGAACAACCAAACAATTGAAGAATATAATAACTGAAATAAAATATTTATTTATAGATTGCTGTATAAAAACCTCATGATAACCACAAACCAAAAATCTATAATAGACAGATGCACAAAAAAGAGAAAGAAGTCCAAACATAACACTAAAGGTAGTCATCAAATCAGAAGAGAAGAGAACAAAAGAAGAAAAGGAAAAAGACCAAGAAAAACAAATCCAAACCAATTAACAAAATGTCAGTAAGAACACACATATCAGTAATTACCTTAAATGTAAATGGACTAAATGCTCCAACCAAAACACATAGACTGGCTGAATGAATACAAAAATAAGACCCATATATATGCTGCCTACAGGAGATTCAGTTCAGATCTACAGACTGAAAGTGAGGGGATGGAAAAATGTATTCCATGCAAATGGAAATCAAAAGAAACCTAGAGTAGCAATACTTATATCAGACAAAATAGAGTTTAAAATATAAAGACACTGGCACAGAAACAGAAATATAGATCAATGGAACAGGATAGAAAGCCCAGAGATAAACCCACGCACATATGGTCACCTTATCTTTGATAAAGGAGGCAAGAATATACAGTGGAGAAAAGACAGCCTCTTCAATAAGTGGTGATGGGAAAACTGGACAGCTACATGTAAAAGAATGAAATTAGAACACTCCCTAACACCATACACAAAAAAAAACTCAAAATGGATTAAAGACCTAAATGTAAATCCAGACACCATCAAACTCTTAGAGGAAAACATAGAACACTCTATGACATAAATCACAGCAAGATCCTTTTTGACCTACCTCCTAGAGAAATGGAAATAAAAACAAAAATTAAAAAATGGGACCTAATGAAACTTCAAAGCTTTTGCACAGCAAAGGAAACCATAAACAATGAAAAGACAACCCTCAGAATGGGAGAAAATATTTGCAAATGAAGCAACTGACAGAGGATTAATCTCCAAAATTTACAAGCAGCTCATGGAGCTCAATGTCAAAAAAACAAACAACCCAGTCCAAAAATGGGCAGAAGACCTAGACATTTCTCCAAAGAAGATATACAGATTGCCAACAAACACATGAAAGAATGCTCAACATCATTAATCGTCAGAAAAATGCAAATCAAAACTACAATGAGGTATCACCTCACACCAGTCAGAATGGCCATCATCAAAAAATCTACAAACAATAAATGCTGGAGGGGGTGTGAAGAAAAGGGAACCCTCTTGCACTGTTGGTGGGAATGTAAACTGATACAGCCACTATGGAGAACAGTATGGAGGTTCCTTAAAAAACTAAAAATAGAACTACCATATAACCCAGCAATCCCACTACTGGGCATATACCCTGAGAAAACCATAATTTAAAGAGAGTCATGTACTAAAATGTTCATTGCAGCTCTATTTACAATAGCCCGGACATGGAAGCAACCTAAGTGTCCATCATTTCCCGGGTCTCTGCTGCAGTAACAACTATTTCCCTTCACTTTATCCAAACGAAAACAAACTGAAGCTTCCCTTGATGTACGACGCATGATCAATAACCTCCCACTTCTCTTTTCATAGAAAACTCATTTTACTTTAAGGCAAACACGATGAGTGATTAAGATCCATAACAGAGACCCTGTGGATGGGAGAACCTAGGGGCAAGATGGGAATAAAGATGCAAACCTACTAGAGAATGGACTTGAGGATATGGGGAGGGGGAAGGGTAAGCTGGGATGAAGTGAGAGAGTGGCATGGACATACAGACACTACCAAACGTAAAATAGATAGCTAGTGGGAAGCAGCCACATAGCACAGGGAGATCAGCTCGGTGCTTTGTGACCACCTAAAGGGGCGGGATAGGGAGGGTGGGAGGGAGGGAGATGCAAGAGGGAAGAGATATGGGGACATATGTATATGTATAACTGATTCACTTTGTTATAAAGCAGAAACTAACACACCATTGTAAAGCAATTATACTCCAATAAAGATGTTATATATATATATATGTATATACACATACATACATATATATACATATATATATGTATATATATATATACACACACACACACACACATATATATATATATAAAGACACTGACAAGTGTCCTTGTCCTTATAAGAGACAAGGACACTACATAATGATCAAAGGATCAATCCAACAAGAAGATAAAGAAATTGTAAATATATATGCACCCAACATAGGATCACTTCAATATATAATGCAAATGTTAACAGACATAAAAGGAGAAACTGACAGTAACATAATAATAGTGAGGGACTTTAATACCCCACTTACATCAATGGACAGATAATCCAGACAGAAATTAGTAAGGAAACGCAGGTCTTAAATAACACATTAGACCAAACGGACTCAACTGATATTTATAGAGCATTCCATCCAAAAGCAGCAGGTTACACATTCAAGCGCACATGGAACATTCTCCAGGATAGATCACATGCTAGGCCACAAAACAAGCCTTGGTAAATTTAAGAAAATTGAAATCTTATCAAGCATCTTTTCTGACCACAATGCTATGAGATTAGAAATCAACTACAAGGAAAAAAAACTGCAAAAAACACAAACACGTGGAGGCTAAACAATATGCTACTAATGGATTACTGAAGAAATCAAAGAGGAAATTTTAAAAATACCTAGAGACAAATGAAAATGAAAGCACAATGATCCAAAACCTATGGGACTCAGCAAAAGCAGTTCTAAGAGGGATGTTTATAGCAATACAAGCTTACCTCAGAAACAAGAAAAATCTCAAACAAACAACCTAACCTTATACTTAAAGCAACTAAAGAAAGAAGAACACACAAAACCCAAATTTAGTAGAAGGAAAGAAATCACAAAGTTCAGACCAAAAATAAATGAAATAGAGACCAAAAAACCCCACAAGAACAACAGAAAAGACCAATGAAACTAGAAGCTGGTTCTTGGAAAAGATAAACAAAATTGATAAGCCTTTACTCAGACTTATCCAGGATCATAAGAGAATGCTATGAGCAACTCTCTGCCAATAAAATGGACAGCCTAGGAGAAATGGACAAATTCTTAGGAAGTACAATCTCCCTAGACTGAACCAGGAAGAAACAGAAAATACACACAGACAAATTACCAGTAAGGAAACTGAATCGGTAATTTAAAAACTCCCCAAAAACAAAAGTCCAGGACAAGATAGCTTCACAGATGAATTCTACCAATCATTTAGAGAAGTGTTAACACCTATCCTGAAACTATTCTAAAAAACTGCAGAGGAAGGAACACTTCTGAACCCATTCTCTGAGGCCACCATTACCCTGATACCAAAACCAGACAAAGATATCACACAAAAAAGAAAATTATAGGCCAATATCACTGATGAACACAGATGAAAAATCCTCAACAAAATACTAGCAAATCGGGCTTCCCTGTTGGCACACTGGTTACGAATCCACCTGCCAATGCAGGAGACACGGGTTCAAGCCCTGGTCTGGGAAGATCCACACGCCGTGGAGCAACTAAGCCCATGCGTCACTACTACTGAGCCTGTGTTCTAGAGCCCATGAACCACAACTACTGAGCCCATGTGCCACAACTACTGAAGCCCGTGTGCCTAGAGCCTGTGCTCTGCAACAAGAGAAGCCACTGCAATGAGAAGCCCACACACCACAACGAAGAGTAGCTCCCACTCACCACAACTAGAGAAAGCGCGTGCACAGCAACAAAGACCCAACGCAGCCAAAAATAAATAAATAAATAAATAAATAAAAATACTAGCAAATCAAATCCAACAATACATTAAAAGGATAATTTACCATGATCAAGTGGGATTTATCCCAGGTATGCAAAGATTTTTCAATATCCGCAAATCAATCAGTGTGATACACCACATTAACAAATTGAAGAATAAAAACCATATGATACAATCATCTCAATTGAAGCAGGAAAGGCTTTTGATACAATTCAACATCCATTTATGATAAAACCTCTCCAGAAAGTGGGCATGAAGGGAACATATCTCAACATAATTAAGGCCATTTATGACAAACCTGCAGCTAACATCATACTCAATGGTGAAAAGCTGAAAGCATTCCCTCTAAGATCAGGTACAAGACAAGGATGCCCACTCTTGCCACTTTTATTCAACATAGTTGTGGAAGTCACAGCCACTGCAATCAGCGAAGAAAAAGAAATAAAAGGAATCCAGATGGGAAAGGAAGTAGTAAAACTGTCACTGTTTGCAGATGACATGATACTATACATAGAAAATTCTAAAGACACTACCAGAAAACTACTAGAGCTCATCAATGAATTCGGTAAAGTTGCAGGATACAAAATTAACGTATAGAAATCTGTTGCATTTCTATACACTAACAACAAACTATCAGAAGAGAAATTAAGGAAACAATACCATTAAAAAAAAAATACCTAGGAATAAACCTATTTTAAGGGGCAAAAGACCTGTACTCTGAAAACTATAAGGTGCTGATGAAAGAAATTGAGGATGACACAAACAGATGGAAAGATATACCATATTCCTGGATTGGAAGAATCAGTATTGTTAAACTGACCATACTACCCAAGGCAATCTACAGATTCAATGCAACCCCTATCAAATTACCAATGACATTTTTGACAGAACTAGAACAAAAGATTTTTAATGTGTATGGAAACACAAAAGACCTTGAACAGCTAAACAAATCTTGAGAAAGAAGAACGGAGCTGGAGCAATCACACTCCCTGACTTCAGAATATACTATAAAGCTACACTAATCAAAACAATATGGTACTGGCACAAAATCAGACACATACTTCAATGGAACAGGACTGAAAGCCCAGAAATAAACCCATGCACTTATGGTCAATTAATCTACAACAAAGGAGGCAAGAATATACAGTGGAGAACAGTCTCTTCGACAAGTGGTGATGGGAAAACTGGACAGCTACCTGTAAAAGAATGAAATTAGAAAATTCTCTAACACCATATACAAAAGCAAACTAAATGTAAGACTGGATACTGTAAAACTCCTAGAGGAAAACATAAGTGGAACACTCTTTTGACATAAATTGCAGCAATTTTTTTTTGGATCTGCCTCCTAGAGTAATGGGAACAAAAGCAAAAATAAACAAATGGGACCTAAATAACTTAAAAGCTTTTGCACAGCCAAGGAAACCATAAACCAAATGAAAAGACAACCTACAGAATGGGAGAGAAATATTTGCAGGCGATGGGACCAACAAGGGATTAATTTCCAAAACATACAAACAGCTTATACATCTCAATTAAAAAAAAACAACCCAATAACCCAATCAAAAAATTGACAGAAGACCTAATTAGACATTTCTCCAAAGATGACACACAGATGGCCAACAGGCACATGAAAGGATGCTCAACATCACTAATTATCAGAGAAATGCAAATCAAAACTACAATGAGGTATCACCTCACGTCAGTCAGAATGGCCATCATCAAAAGGTCTACAAATGATAAATACTAGAGAGGGTGTGGAGAAAAAAGAACCCTCCTACACTGTTGGTGGGAATGTAAACTGGTACAGTCACTATGGAAACAGTATGAAGGTTCCTTAAAAAACTAAAAATAGAGTTACCATATAATCCAGCAATCCCACTCCTGGGCATATATCTGGAAAAGAAGCAAACTCTAATTTGAAAAGAAACATGCACCCCAACGTTCATAGTGGCACTATTTACAATAGCCAAGACATGGAAGCAACCTAAATGTCCAGCGACAGATGAATGGATAAAGAAGATGTGGTATATATGCATAGGCATAGAAAACAAACTTTATGGCTACTAAAGGAGAAAAGGTGGGGGAGGGATAAATTAGGAGTTTGGGATTAAAATATGCTACTATATATTTATAAAACAGATAACCAACAAGGACCTACTATATAGTGCAGGGAACTAACTATACTCAGTATCTTGTAATAACCTATAATGGAAAAGAATCTAAAAAAGAATATATATACAGATGTATATATATACACACATATATACACAAATAATATATATAAAGCTGAATCACTTTGCTGAAACTAATACACATTGTAAATCAACTATATTTCAATCAGTTTTTTCTTTTTTTTGGCCACATCACGCAGCATGTGGGATCTTAGTTCCCCAACCAGGGATCAAACCCATGCCCCCTGCAGTGGAAGCATGAAGTCTTAACCACTGGACCATCAGGGAAGTCCAATAAAATTTTTTTTAAAAGATGTGGTATATATATACAATGGACTATTACTCAGCCATAAAAAAGAATGAAATAATGTCATTTGTAGCAACAAACGGATGGACCTAGAGATTATCATACAAAGTGAAGTAAAGTGAAGTAAGTCAGACACAGAAACACAGATATCATATAATATCACTTATATGTAGGATTATAAAATGATACAAATGGACTTATTTACAAAACAGAAATAGACTCACAGTCATAGAAAACAAACTTATGGTTATCAAAGGGAAAGGGGCAGGGGATAAAGTAGGAACTTGGGATTAACACATACACACTACTATATATAAAGTAGATAAACAACAAGGACCTCCTGTATAGCACAGGGAACTATATTCAATATCTTGTAATAATCTATAACAGAAAAGAGTCTGAAAAATAATATATATATAAAACTGAATCACTTTGCTGTACACCTGAAACATTGTAGACCAACTATACTTCAATAAAAATGTGGGATGAATGCTCTCTGACAAAGGAAAGCAACAAAATGGGGCCAAAGGAAGTTGTACAGCACTTTCTAAAGAAAAGACATTATCAAAGAATAGACATTTTACTGAAAGTAGAAGAAAGTACCATAATCTAAAATGTTTTTAATTAAATCAAAGAGTCAAGAAAAAAGAAAAGAATCTTGGATTCTCTACAGCAAGTTTGAGTTTAGCTTGGAGAGGAAAGAATGCAGTAGCTTTCTCTTGCATTAGAACAGGTGTGTACAGGCCAAGATTGGAACAAATCAGCAATGCCTTGGGAAGCCCTTTCTGACAGAGCAAGACTGGAAAGAAAGATGATCGATTTGAAGGATACCAGAAACACAGGGGCCACTCAGTCTGAAACCCCTGGAGTTTAAAGCTTGATATTACCGCTTCTTATATTTCTGAGACTGTTGACTTTTGGTGGAGTGAAAAGACCACCAGACACGCAATGAGATCTTGGCTGGAGTCCTGGCTCTGGAGTCAAATGGAAGATACCTCAACATAACTTCCCTTTTCTCATGGGCACTGTGCAGACAACACTCCTTACCTAGTTCAGTTCCCATGAGATCATTTACATGCAAGGCCTTGCCTGTTGGTATCTACTTGTTAAACATTACAGAGAGACTCCATTTGAGCCAAAAGATTTTTGATTAATTAATATTACTCCGAATATTTAATAAAGTATTTTTAATAAGTATTTTGTAAAAAGTTATGGTAAAGCTGTAACTATTGAAAGCTTGATTTAAGAAAATAGTGATACATCTTATCAGCTCAATTTAAGAAACTCAAGTTATATATAATCAAAGATCACCATCTAGTGGCCCAATTGTACTATAACTTCTAAAGTTAGCTGCAAGCTCCAAAGACTTCAGAGGCTAGAAGGTGTGTAGAAAGCATCCGGCCCTGCCAAGGAGAGGAGTGAAGAGATATTTGGGGCCCACTAAAAGCATTCAAATTTCAAGTTACAAACAAAATAAACAAAACACAGTGCCCTTCAAACGAATCAACCTTCCAAATCAAACTTTGGTCTTGGGCCTCTGGTCACTCAGAGTATGAGTGGACAGTTGAATGTGATAAAGTAAAGTGATAACTATTTTGGAGATAAGCTCAGAGAAATCCAAAACAATGAAGGCCTTTACAATTATCTTGAGCGACTTTGCCTTTCACAAGTAACTTTACAATCGAAAATTTGGTTTGCGGGCCTCCCTGGTGGCGCAGAGGTTGAGAGTCCGCCTGCCGATGCAGGGGACACGGGTTCGTGCCCCGGTCTGGGAGGATCCCGCATGCCGCGGAGCGGCTGGGCCCGTGAGCCATGGCCGCTGGGCCTGCGCGTCCGGAGCCTGTGCTCCGCAGCGGGAGAGGCCACAACAGTGAGAGGCCCGCGTACCGCAAAAAAAAAAAAAAAAAAGAAAATTTGGTTTGCTTGTGATAGAATTATTGGTGTGTACATCTTGATGATAAGAAATAAAGTCACAAGAAAACATAATTGCCCCACACAATTTTCTTCTAATTAGGCAGCACGAGTTATTGAAAAGGGCATAGTCTTGAGTCAGGGCTTTGTTCAAATTCTGGCTTCACTCCCTATTGGCTGTGTAACCTTGAGCATGTTGCTTAACTTCACTGAGCCTCACAGGGCTATCGCAAGGATTAAATGAAATAAGGCTTGGAAAGGGCTTATTCTGGTATCCAAAACATAACTGGTGCTCCTTTTACCTTTCTCTCACTTACAAGAAACCATATAATTTAGAAGAAAATAAAGAAAAAGTTTAACTTAAAAGAAAACAGGGTTTGGATTTGAAGCCCAAAGCTGACTTTTAAATTACATTTTTCTGTTAAAATGAAGATAAGAGACTGCCTAGTAATCATATGACCAAAGTAACAGTGGTTGTCCTGGCTCTGATTGATTCTGTATTTTCTTTCAGGGTGTAATTTTCTTACTGGTTACATGGAAGAAAGAGTTGTATCCACCGTAAAACGAACATAATAGTACAAACCTCACAGGGCGTTGAAAGGATTAAATGAGATGTTGCATAAATGTCCATAGCTCAGTACCACTTTGTAAGGATACTACTAAGTTTCATTATTACTGGTCTTTGCCTCTCTCGTGGGACATCTGTGAGAATATAATTGCCATTGATTATTTCAGAAATGCCTGCAGGCTTTTGCTACCTTCCTCACAAATCACTCTTTCGCCAAGGTTCTTCCCTAGAAAGACCGGCACTGGGGCTCTCATAAGGTGCCTGTTTCTTTGTACACACTATGCAGGTGATTGGTTTTAAAACAGGTCACAGCAGAATTTGCATTTCCAAATGAGAGTTGTATCCTTCAAAGTGCGTGAGAGATTAAAATTCTTGTTCCTCTAATATCCCTCTACTCTGGGAACTTCCCTCACAACCTACTACATATTCCTTTATCTCAAGAGAAGCAAAATGGAAAAAGGATTTTAGTCGAATAGAGAAATAGATTTTTGTGGGTAGCCTGTAGGTTGGTTCTGAGGCAGTTCATGAATATTTCTGAGCAACAGCCAGCATAACTTTGCAAAGTGACAACACAGAAGGAATACTATCATAGGGGTATATTAATTATAAGATGATATTTTAAAGTCGCATCTTAAAGGAGAAAAAAGGTCTATATTCAGAGGCTTAAAGAGCCTGCATCCCTCTTTGTGCCCCTTTCCATTGGCACCTTGCCTGTTCACAGAGTCCTAAAGTTTCGACCCATATTTGGGATATCAGGGTTTTGGGGGGTTTTGTTTTGTTTTTGTTTCCCTAAATCACTTTAACGATACTTTCCGGAGGGGTTGGGGGTGGGTCTCAGGCCCTTGCACACTGACTTGCAGCACCCAGAAGTGGCACAAATGTCCTGTCAGGCCCACGGTTCTAATTTGGGGTATGGAAATTGTTGCTAAGTAAAGCAAGGCAGCTATGACAGGAAGTAAAGCCTTGGCCGGTGGAAGCCTGTGCTGGAGTTCTAGCTCCACTACTCACAAAGCGCTTAATTATTTTGAGCTTCGTTTCCTCACCCATGAAATGGGGGGACCCGGGCTCGACTGGCCTCAGGGGACTGTGATGAGGGCTGGAGCCAGACTGAGAGTGAGAAGGCCCTCTTAAGCATCACGCCCAGAGTCCCTCCCCCGCTCTTGGCACTCACTGGTCCCTTCCAGCTCTGCAAGAGGGGTCTCACCACGCCCAGAGGGCCAGCGGGGCAAAACAGAGATGAGGGACCCTCCGCGGCGGCAGGTGAGGTGGCCCGTGTCAGCCTGGCTGAAGGG
>NW_006776601.1:212285-276597 GCF_000442215.2 Lipotes vexillifer | reverse complement strand
AGCAGGAAGCCCCGGGCTCACCGAGCGCCTCTCCACACTCCCTTTTTTCCTGCCATTCTTGCCTGGGGTGACATCCAGCGAGCGGTAGCTGGGTGGCTTCTCCTCAGGCCAGTTTGGGGAGTGCGAGCGGCGGCGGCGGCGGCGGCGGCGGGGCCCCCAATTCCGGGGCTGCCTCTCCTCCTCCTCCTCCTCCTCGGAGCTCCAGGAACTGAGGCCGGAGGGCAGGGGAGGGGAGTAGCTGCGGTGCCGGCGCCTGTGGTGTCCCTGGGCGCTGCCCCGGGGGCTGGGCCCGCGGGCTCTCTCTGGGAAGCGGCTCCGGAGAGGGGGGCGGTTGGGCGGCCAGCGGGCCTCGCTGGACGAGGGGCCGTCGCTGAGGCTGTCCCTGTCTGACCAGGGCGTGGGTGACCCGCGCTGCCTGGAGCCGCGGTGTCTTCCGCTCCGCAGTCGGCCCAGCTCCCTTTGCTCCAGCGCCCAGCGCTGAGGCTCCCGGTCCCGGTGCTCCTGCTGGAAATCAGAGTAGCGGTGCTGCCTTCTCCCCTCCCTCAGATCCCAGGGTCCGGGGGGAGGCGGGGGGAGCCACTGCTGGTGGGAGGAGTTGCTGATCCTCCGCAGAGACGGCAGGTCTCTGACCAGCGGGGGCAGGTGGATGATTCTGCGTTCCACGACCTCAGAGCCCAGGGAGGACAGCATGCTGCGGGGATGGCCAGATCTGCCTTGGAGGTCAGCCGGCAGAGGCTGGGCTGGGTTGAGGTTCCGCAGCTCTTTCTCCAGATACTCTAGGACACCGTTGGTGATGGGAGGGTGAGCGGTGGTCTGGGTCAATGGCATCTCTGGGAGGCTGGATCGCAGGGACAAATCTGATTGAAAAGAAGGAAAAGAACATGCAGAACTGCTGGTCCAAAACACGCTCCTCAGAATCAGGGCACCAAAGTGCCACCTTATTAGCATGCATCTACCCCCTCCCATCCTCAGTCACAAAGATGTCCACCATATTGGTCATGAAGGCCCCAATGCAGCCCATGCTCCTACCCTTGCCCTTTACCCTCTCCCACCCCGAATCTCTGGCAAGGTTTACCTCGCTGCAGCAGTGGGTTCATTGGATAAGATGAAAACTGGGAGCTCCTGTCCGCCCCCCAGTACAGGGGTTTTTCGATCATCTGAGGGCCTAGGGCCTGAGCCTGCTTCATGTTGCGCTGGTGGGCCAGGGCTGCAGGGGGAAAAGGAGAAATGCAGACCCTCAGCCAGGGCAAGGCCCACACCTCCCACTTCACTTCTCTCCACCTAGCAGCCTTGCCAAGAGGCCACTTTCTCTCTTCGAAGTTTATTGTGACCTCTCTCGCACGGGAGTAAGAGTTAAGGGGAGTAGTGAATCAACTATTCCTTTGGCAAGGAGCTGGGAATAAATTCCCTAGCCAACACTGCAACTCCTGCACACTAGGAAATATAATCTTAAAGCCTGACTTCCTAGTCTTGAAAACATTTCATTGTTCTGCCCATTTCCAAGGTCACCTAAAATGTATAGGTAGATACATAGGTATTAGCAGGCAATGAAATTTCAGGCCATAGGCCAAATATAGAAGGTACAGATGCAAAGGGCTTAGAGGAGGCTGTTAGTCAGGGGCTGCTTGGAAGGACTGCCTGCTCAGAGTGGAAAAAGAGGACACAGGTGCTGAGGTCAATGGGCAGAATTACTGGTAAAGGGAGAGGGACTGAAGAACGTTTCTAGCTGGTAATGCCAGCCCTGGCTGGGTGAAAACCAGGGGGAAGAAGGCAGAGAATGCAAAAAAGTGGATCCTTTCTACTCTTCTCACTTTGTTAAGTATTGGGGTTTTCCCTAAGTAGGGGGAATCTCTAACGGGCGGGGTAGAGGCAGAGAAGGGAGAAGGGAAATACCATTTCCTTTCAGGGCAAAGAAAATAATAGAAAAAAGGAGCACAAGGGATCCATAGAAATGTTTCTCCAGTCCCTTAGGTGCAGCTGGTCTGAAGCACACAACCCACAGCAAGTACAAATTTAAAACAAATGCATCTAGTTGTTTTTGTTCATGAATTTCTATTTTGAGGTAATTGTGACCAAGTGCACATGTCTCCTAAGCTCCCTGTCTATCCATGCATGTAGGAAATGTACTTGTGTGCTTAAGTGCAGGAAGTGCCTGCCAGCCTGGCACTCTCACCTCCTCCTGGGTTCCCCAAGCCCTGTGGCCACCCCTAAAGCAGCAGGGCTCTGCCAGAGGCTTCCTCTTACCACAGTAGGAAGAGGTAGAAGACAGGCATTCTGGACCCAGCTGCATTGGTTGGGGGATTTGCTGAGGCCAGCAGCTAAAGGGCCATCAGGAAGGCTACCCAATGGCTCTAGTATGAAACCAACTTCCAGCACAATAGGAAGTGGTCTTAGCCAAGCCCCCAAAAATGTTTGGAGCCCCAGCCCTGATGGTGAGTCACAGCCCAGCATGGAGGAAATCAGATGCAAACTTAGAGCAGCTCACCCAGCTGCCACATCTTCATGCCAAAGGACAGCACTCCAGACCCTCTAAAGATAGGTTCACTTGCTCAGCACTTTCCTCTCCCTCTTGCTAACAGGTGCCTCCCCCAGCTCCCTATACACAATATCTTCAGCACACACAATGCCCTCCTTAATATGTGCCAGTCACTTTACATGAGCTAACTAATCCTCAGAGGAATCTCTTAATATGAGAATCAGATGAGGAAGTTAGGCTTACAGAGGTTACCTTCCCAGCCCAATGTCCCACAGCTGGTGACCGGCAGAGGCAGCATGTGACCCGGTGTCTGTCTGCCACTCAAGCCTGTACTCTTTCTGCCAAACCACAGAGTCCCCAGACTCCTTTATTTATGTGATAAAGCAAAAAAAAAACAAACCTAAAAACAAAAAACCCCTTCTCTAGTGGTAGTGCCTCACTTTATTTCTCTCCACTCAGCACCACACCATTCAAAACCCACTTTAGACTAACCTCTGCTTCCAAGGCCTGGAGACATCTGATTCCATTGGGAACAACCCTACCCACCCCCTGCCCCTCTGACTGAATCTCGGTTTCCTCCAGATGGTACCATTCCCCCTTTGGGCCACTTCCTTCTTCAACTCCTCCAATTCAATAGGAGGGAAAAGGAGAGTTGGGCTTAACTCCTTGCTCCCCAAATGACTTTTTAATTAATGGGACCCCCTGCAAAGATGACTCCCTAGAGACCCTTCCAGATCCTCCATGCGCTTTCCTGTCAGATTTTTACATACTCCCAAGATTAACCCACCTGCTCCCTTCTTAGCTGCCACAAACTTTTTCCCAGAGTCCCTCCCTTCCCTGATGCACTGGAACTGATGAGATGGGAGTGGAAAAATACAGCCTCTGAGCTTCTCCCTTGCCCTCCTGTCCCTGGAAACAGCTACATGGGGAAGTCTAGACTATCAGGTGTTTCTATTGCTCACCTAATGGGGAATCAGGCAATAAAATAAGAAACATGGAGAAATTTAACAAAGCTTCAAGACTCCTAATAAGTTATCTCTGAACCTCAGTGGTGTAAAGTCTGCCTTGGTCACCTTTAACGCGCTAGTTATATATACGGACTCCTGGATCCTGCTCGCAGACTGAACTTCAGTCTAATACAAGGTAAGAAAATCCATGTTTTCAACAAGCTCTCTGATTTTAATGCAGGGAGTCTAACTGGAGTTGACTATTGTGGATTCTCAACAACATTCTGAGAATTATGGTCCTCAGGGATAGGTTTCCTTAAACGTAGGCTTTGAGGGTCACGTGGACTTCAACTTGAATCCCAGCATGTATTAGCTGTGTAATTTTGAGTGAGTTTCCAGAGTGTCTGAGCCCAATCTCCTCATATCTGAGCTGGGGATAATAATACCTACTTCACAAAGTTGTTGAAATTAAATGAGGTAATGCACATGAAATGCCTGATACATGACAGACAGTCAATAGCTCATGGCTCTCACTGTTACAATAAATTGTTAAAACAAGTCGCTTCTTTCACCTTAGATCTCATAGAAGACAAAAAGTACACATTTGGAGACTAAACCACCAAAAGCATATTCATCCTCATTTCTGAGGAAAACCCAGGTTCTTTCAGAAGACCCTTTTGTGGCAGAAATAACACTCAACACCTCCCCTCCTGCAGAGACCTGCAGCCAGCATCCTCTGTGTGCATCACCCATGGTGCCCCTGAGGACCTCCAACTTCTTACTATTCCTTACCACCCCCTCCCTGCTCTTACAGTGTGTTCTTCGCCCTCTCTGACCCATGGTCACACATTCCTTTTTTTAATACATATACTGGCAGTATACACAGTATACCAACTTGACTGGCAGTCCTTCCACTGACATCCTCAGGAGCAACCTAGAATCTCATGCCCCTTGAATTTTTGCCATTTCAGCTTTAGGAAACCACCAGTCAATGCTTCCTGGGCCCACACTGGCTGCACAGTCAGGCAACTGACCTCATATAGCCCTTCTCGCAATGTGCGTAGATCTCCTTGACTGATCTAGCGACCCTGCTTCCCTCCTCCAGAGCAGCAGTTTAAACTTCTCATGTCTTCCCCTCCCTATGAACTTTCAGCTAATGACATGTCTTTGCTGAGGAAGAGGAACCAGCCCTGGACATGGAATCAAGAGACCTAGGTCTAGTCCAGAGCTCATCACTAACAAGCTGTGTGTAACTGCGGAAAAGTCTCTCTAGGCCTCACTTCCCTCAGCTGAGGGGATGGGGAGGTGGGTGGCATAGATCAGAGATTCTCCGTGTGGCCTATAGCACACTGCAGGGTGCACCTAGGGGTTCTGTGGGGAGGAGGGTCAACAACCAATCTAGGGATGGAAGTTGTCTCTCCAGTTCCCATGGAAAAAAAATAAGGTTCAGTGTCAATAACTTTCATCTTTAAGTTCTACTGTAGGTTGTTTACTAGTACTAAGTGAATTACCAAGGATTACTAAACTTTGGTGTCATTTTCATTTTTCTCCTCTCTGGTCCTCTGTTAACTCTCACTGGAAAGTAGGAGCAGGTTGGGGAGGTGGGCTGTGGTCTCGGAAGCTCAAGAATCACTGGCATCGTTCTTGAAGCTGCCTTTTGCATCTAGAATTTTGATGTGCTGAAATCGAGACAGGCTGGTGTGAGCTCGCTCCCTCAGCTCCTTCCCTGACACTTTAATCATCTTCCAGGTGTTAACAACTTCCTCTCTCTCTTCAGAGGGCAGGCTTCCTTTTCCTTTTCTCTCTAAAGGTAATCCTTTCACTGTAAGCCTGTAAGTCTGTAAGCCTGTGAGTCTCTCCCACTGGCTCCATCCCTTCTGAGTTATCGCCTCACTTCACAATGCTTCCCTTCACTCTCTTTCTATTGGCCTTGGTTCTCTGCCTACACATATGCTTAGGGTTACCTTATTCTAAAAAAAATCAACGATCACATACACCCTCTTCGCCACCCAAGAGCTTTCCCTGACAACTCCTGCCCCCTCCACGTAATCTCCTCTTATCACCAAATTTCTCAGGACAGACTCCCCAAGTGACTCACTTTGAAAGTGATCTCATCTGCTCAAGTTCAGGGATCTTTTATTTGTGGCCCACATTTCTTTATTTTACCAGTTCTTCTAAATGACCTCTAACCACTTAGGAGAAACCACTTTCTCCCAGAACCTGTTTATCAGCTTACTGACAGTGGATACATTTATCGCCTGTGCTGACTCAGTCCCTAGCCCTGACTGTTTTGAGTACCCCCACAGACCTAGGGATTCCAAGAAAGTATCTTGGGAGAGTTTCTCTCATCTCAGTCTGCATATTTCTGCTCCAGTGGCAGTGGCTTCTACGTGGCATCTCTCCCAGAGGCCTCTGAATGGTAGGGAGCTCCGTGGCCCAATATTGAGTTCTCTGCTATTTTTCTTCTCTTGAAGGAGTTCATTGGTATCTCAGCCAATCCCATAGTGATCTACACAGAGAGGTCGTGGCAGCCTCTCTCATGGGAAATTCAGGCGCTCGTAAGTCAGATAATCATGAATACAATGCTGCACTATTTCTGCTACTTACCAGCTGTGTGACTCCTCTGACCTTCGGTCTCCTCATTGTTAAATAATGATGATACCTGCCTTCTAGGGTTGTGGGGATTCAAAAGGGAAATATATGCAAAGGGCCCACACACACCAGACATCAAATAAAAGTTAGTTCTCTTTTCCTGTAAGACAGCAACCTCAGAACATAGGCCTGAAACTAGACTCAGACCATTGACCTTCTTGACCTTGTAGATTAGGTTTTGTTTCTGTCTTAACAGCCAATTTCTTATTTTTTTCTTTTAAAAGTTTTCCTTTCAAATGGACCAAAACGATAAGAGTGGTTATATCTGGGTGCTTAGATTCGTCTTTTCATTTTCCTACATTTCAAATTTTCGACAATGTAATACCTCACTTATATCATCAGGAAAAGGAAATGTTACTTTAAAAACAAAAAAAAACTCCTTCCATTTAAAGCTGTTGATTCCATCTCTTTAGTAAGGAAAGATCTTTGTAGAATAATTCTTTTTCTTTTGCCTTCACCAAATTTTTTACGGCATGTCACAATTCTGTTTTAAAAGGTCAAACTTAAGCCCAAAGAAAGATCACATTAGAGCAAGATCTTCTTCTGCCCCCTCTTTCCTTTGTCTAAAAATGAGGCTCTCAAAGTGTGGCCCCCAGACTGGCAGAATTGCATCACCTGTGAACTTTTAAGAAATATAAATTCTCAGGGCCACCCAAGGCCGATTACATCAGAAACTCTGGAGATGGAGGCCTCCAGGAGATTCTTAAGTTTGAGAACCCCTGCTCCAACACCTCTCTCTTCTCATCTGTTCTTTTCAAGTCAACTTTGAGAAGTGGCCTTCTCTCTCACGGCTCTATGCAAATCACTCCCTCCAGCCACCTCGTGTCCAAGCGAGGTCAGTGCTGGGAGCAAATACTGGAGCACAGGCACATCAGGGCCACTGATATGTAGGCAGAGATACCTGAACGAGGCCTTAGGCAGGCTAGGAGGTGAACAGGCAGAAGTCCTCCCACTTTGCTCCATAGCTTCCCTGAGCATAATTTCCTGGGCTGAGGCCAAAGACTTCTGAGCCTCTGACGGGAGAAGGGCATGGAGGAGAACCTGGAAGAACCCAAGGTTTTGACCTGGGCATATGAACTGATCTGTCTGGGGCGCTAGGCTCCTGCACCACCCCACCGCACTGCTCGTCCGTCCCCTCTCACCTTCCTCGGGGCAGCAGCAGCGGTTGGGACAGCAGGGGCAGCGGACATAGCAGCAGCAGTACTGAGGACAGCACTGGCACCAGCACACTCCAATCAGCAGGAGCAGAAGGAGGGCCCCCAGGATGATCAAGATCACTGTCAGCCAGTCTGCAGGAGAGAAGCCGAGCAGGGATTGAACTAAACATGCAGGGGCATGCTTCAGGTTGTAACATTGTAGAGGTCTGATCAACACAGCTCTTGACCTATAGGTTAAGGCTGAGCAACATACAGTCAAAAAAAAAAAAAAAAAAAAAAAAAAAAAAATAGTTTATCTTTGGTAAGGGAACTTCAGAGGCTGGCTACCGACAACGATAACCAAGGCTTGCTTGTTTTTCTTTTTCTTTTTTTTCTGTATGTAAAAATGTCACAGTGGGGTGGCCGAATAGAAAGCTCCAGGAGCACTTACGCAGGACAATGAGCTTCACTTCCTTATCTGGGTCTCCTGATGTGTCCCCTGGAGCCTCAATGGTGCAATAATACACTCCATGGTCCCACCACATCACTTCATTAATCACAAGATCTGCTCCTGCAACAGGGGAGGGGAAGGTGCCAGTGGTTAAAGGAGAGGGATCTGATCTATGGTCACTTCAAGTCCCCAGCATTGTACTTCCACATCCCAAGAGGGCCTCTCATAGTTCAGAGAAAGGCCTCAATTACTTCGTTTGAGACTCTCTTCTTTCTCCAAACAATATAAAGGTGGCAGAACTTACCATTCATTGAGCCTTACTAGGTACCTTGAAAGGATTTTGGATACATCACCTCATTTACTTCCCAAAACAACTCTAACTGGGTGAGGTAGAGATTACCGGCTATCTCCCAATGTCTGTTCTCCCCTTCTCTCATGATCATAGAAGTTTTGGTCATGTACATGGCCATCCAGAATAAAATCACTATTTCCCATCCTCATTTACAGATGGACACGGACAAGTGACTAAGTTCTGGTGGACACAATACAAGCAGAAATGTCACATGATGGCTCCCAGGAACTTTTTAAAAAACAGTTTAGGAACTTCTTTGCCCCTTTCTTCTTCAACTCTGGTAACTGGAAAGCAAATGTGATGGCTGCCATCTTGGACCATGAGGAAGGAGATGACATTCTTGGTGAGCTGGAAGGAACTTGGGTACCTGAGGACATAATGGAACAGACCCACCACACTAGTTCTGGTCTGTCTACCTCCAAATTTATACATGAGAGGAAATAAACTTCTTTATTGTTTAAGTCACTAATATTTTGGGCTTTTGCTTACTTGCAATCAAACTTAATCCTGATACAGTGGGTAGGATTATTAGCTGCATTTCAGATGAGGAAACTAAGACTAGAGGAAGCTAGAACAGAGAGAGGTAACAGAAGTAGGTTCAAACTCATGTCTCTGCCCCAAAGCTGGTGCCCTTAACCACCAAGCTCTACCATCCTCTCCTAACTGGGTGGAAAACTCCACAGCCTGGATTCCTCTCAAGCTGGAAACACATACTTCTGAATCTTGAAAGGATAGGTGAGATGAACTTGAATAATAAGTAAGGATGAAATGCCAATATTTTAAGAGTAAAGGTTACTCAAGAAAAGAATTTCAGTTTTCATGAGCACCAAGCATCTACCCCATTAAGATAGGTGAATGTTATGTTCACATTTAGTAAATGCAACAAATGTTCACTAAAGACCTTTTGTGGGTCCAGCACTATATCAGACTCTGTGGAAGGTCAAACAAGACGTATCTCTGTCCTCAAAGCGCTTAAAGTCCAGTCAAAGGCATCAGGGCAGCTCCCACATCCCTGCTACTTCAGCCACAGTAAGTACCAGAGGACACCTTCAAATTCTTAAAGACCTCAGTTATAGACTTGCTCCTGCTCAGCTGGCAGTCGTGGCTGCAATTCTTTATTATCTCTTTGTCAAGAAATATTTACTGAGGAAATGAAACAAACATGCAAGGTCACGCACCATTGGAGCTAACTTCGACTTCTGTTTCCTTCTCTTTCTACGTCAATCCCTACGGTTTTTTCCTACCCCATGATTTTCCAAACCCACTGCGGTTCCCAGAAACAAGCTTGCCCCAGACTTGGAAGAATGGTGAAAGTGCTTAGGAAGAAATTCCCCCTCCAAGGTTAATGTGTGTTATAAATCTGCCCCAATTTTATTAGAGGCATAAGGATTATTTCAGGGATGTCAGAGTAATGAGGACATTCAGATATATTAATATTTTAAATTATCCAAGAACTGATTTGAAAGGGTCTTCTCAAATGATGCAAACACAGGCATAAAAGTATCGGAAAACAAGGGCTCCAAGAAGTCACAACAAGCCTGAGGTTAAAAATTAAAACCAAGAGGAAATACCGCTTTACCATGGGAGTAAGAAGGAGGCAGAGTTTGACCCAAACGTGGTTGGGAGGGGAAGCAGTAGACAGTGCTGCGCAAAATTAGAAAAAAAGATGGAAAATCAGGGACTATCCCCTGTGGGCACTTTCATCCTTCAAAAACTGTAAAGGAGACTTTAAACTTTGGGGTCAGATCAGAGCTAATTCTGTGGGCTCTGGAGAAAGCAGAGTCACCCTGAACCTCTGAGGATGCACCTAGAAACTGGAAAAGGACACATGTTCCCTAAGGCTGAGCATTCAAGGGTTGACTTGGGAAGGTCTGAGGTTGAATGTAAATGGATCAGACTTATGTATTATAGCCAAAGTATTATACACAAAGGTGGAAGCAATTTTTAAACGGGCTTGATCTACCTCAACAGTCATATAATATTCGCTGATTTCCTCACACTGTTGCTAAGAGTACCCTGAGTGGCCTTCTAGGTGTATTCTCCCACTTTTTTTTTTTTTTTTCACTTTTAACCAGATAATATTTATTTAACACTGTGCATAAAGCTCATTGAAATACGCTCTGAATTCTGTGCCAATAATCCATTGCAGCAGTCCTGGATTACAAGACAGGAATGTGGGGCCCATTGACCCATCCATTCAAAAGTGTGTTGAGTGATCATAATTGAAGTTTACTGCACACTTAATGTTTGCTAAGTGCTTTATACGCATTATCTCACTTAATCCTGACAACTCTCCATGAGATACGTGCTACAGCAAGTCCCATCTTACAGAAATTGAGGCTAAAAAAAATGGAAGGGACTTGCCCAAGTTCACACGCCCTGTAAGTGCAGAACGGGGACCACCACCTGAGTCTAACTCCAGAGCCGGGGCTGACCACTACTCCCTGTACTCCCACAAAGAATGCATATGCTTTAGACATAGCTCTCAGGTATCACATTTGATACTCACTTTGGTGTGGGGAGACAGAGGCCATTATGCCCATCTTTCAGATGTGGCAACAGAGGTCAGAGAAAAGAATGGATCTGCTGCTGGTCACTAAGCAAGGGAGTGGAAGCATGGGGGCACCCACCCTGTCTTTTGATTCTAAGCACAATGCTCTTTCCTCTACCAATGGAGGGCAAGGATCTAAGGTGGCCATCTACTCGGAAACCCCTATTTTCTTAGATTTGGGCAACAGAAGTAGCCAGAGGGTAACTCAGGGGCCTGGGGTTCGAGCAGGCCCTGAGAGCAATTTGTGGAAGGAATCAAGGGAGCCTGAGCCACACGTGTGTTAGACCTGTGTCTTGGAAAAGCAAAGGAAATCACCCACTCCCTGACGTTTAGCCAAAGCTGTAGGATGTCTTCTTGCCTGAGACCAACTTCCAGGGTAATGACTTCAGATGGTATAGCACATTCTGTGTATTTGGCACTTTCCTCAAAAAATGAAAGTGACGAAGTAGACCATCAGGCAGCAGAAAAAAAGGGAAATCCCCACAATGACTCAGACCTCTGGGCCTGGTCTACACACCTCTCCACCCCCAGTTCCCTGCTGCCTCCACACTCACGGTTCTGGATGGTGATCTTGCGCTGCCGGTAATCCACCCCCAGCACGGGCTCGTTCTGCCCCCGCCTCTGGGCCACGATGCGAACCTCCCGCTGGCTGTCATTGCAGTCATTGGATGGGTCCTGGCCCAGGGATAAAGCCGCCTGGTATGCTGGGGAAAGAGTACACACCTACGTCACACAGCAGTGGGGAATTCCCATGAAGAAAGGTGCCTTTAGTTGTTTCTGGAGCAATGAATGTTCTCAATTTTTCCCGAGCCTATGCATCCCCATGAAGATTCTGATTCTGGAGTGGGGATCTGAGATTCTGCATTTCTAATGAGCTCCCAGGTGACACCAGTGACCCACACTTTGAGCAGCAAGACTCCAGACCCCTCTAATAGGCCATCATTTCCAAATCCTGACTGTATCCCCATCTCCCACCCCAGTTTCCCTTGCCTCATTTTCAAAGTCACCCCAGAATCTGCTCCCATATGGTTCATCCACCTGCCCTTACAATAAAAGTTTTGAGAGCTGTTAAATCTGCTGATGATAAATGCCTACTAGCCGGTCCCTCCTACCTTCCCACTTAATGCAGGCATTTTAAGAGTAACCCCCGGGAAACAATGCCTCAATTTAGAGAGGGGTGTTTTGGGGACAATGTCAGGCTCTGTGGGTGGCTCAGACAGTTAGGTTTTGGAGTTCATATTGTAAGATATTAGGGCTAAAAAAGGTAAAGCTGATGTCTCCCCTTGCTTTTCCTCACCTCAGGAAGCTCAGTTCCTTCCTGTGAACAGGGTATCTACTTCTATTCTCCGAATTTCTAACGGTTAATTGTCCCAGGCTGTTGGTGGGGATCAGGGTTCCTTTGTTTCTTGAGAGAGGCAGAGGTGGGCAGCTAGGGAAGAGCTTTGGTTTCAGACAGCAGGACTGACGTGAAAGGCAGGACTTGGCTAAGCGTGGGGAGAGCTGCACAGCACTCAGGGATGTCCAACAATGAACAGGCTGCCTGTGGCCAGGAGCTCTCCAGCACTGAGAGTGTTTAGTCCACAGAGGACTGACTGTCCACCAGGAAGGCTGGCTCTAGAAGGTAGTGTGGCAGTGGGCGGGAGGCTCACAAGTGACCACTCCTCATGCGTCATTGGGGGGCAGGTAGGAGTCTTCTCGTCTGCATTCGGAGGAGGTGGGGGTGATGAGAGGCAGACCTACATCCTCATCTTAGCGCATGGGTGGGCAACCAGGAATGAACTAGGAGTCACGACTTGCTCTGCCTTTTATTTAATGTCTAAGCTGGCTTCATTTATTTTTTCATTTTATTTTTCATTTATTTTAGAACAAGGTGAGACATAAATTTTAAATTTTAAATTTTATTTAAATTTTTAAAATTTAAATTTTAAATTTTAATTTAATTTTAAAAAATTAAATTTTAAAATTTAAATTTTAAATTTTAAAATAAATAAATATTATGTGACCCTGAATAAGTTATTTCATCTACCTGGCCTCCGTCTGTTTATCTATAAAACGAGGGGACAGTATTAAGTGATCTTTCTGGCTTCTTCTCACTATAAGGATTTGTGATCCTAAATAATTCCTATACCCTAATGGCGGTACTTCACAGAAGGACTCCGGGAGAGCAGGGGGTAGGGATGAGGGCACTCACATGCAGAGTAGTAATCAAAGATGGGGTCCTTGCAGAAGGACTTGAAGCGCCACGTCACCACCACATCCTGGAGCTGGGCAGAGGTGGTGTAGTCACATTTGAGAACGACGGAGGCAAACAGGGTGACATAGCGCTCCGTGTGCTGGACTGTCACCAGCAAGGACACACACCCTGCAGCCAAGAGCAGGAGACAAGGCTGAAGGCAGACCTTAGGTAGGTCTCTAAGGGGTGACCTACTTCTATTCATGGGGCAATAAAAGCATGGCACACAAGCAAACACACCGCCTGACTGGTTGGGAGCAGCTCACAAGCTGTCTGTGTTCTTACTTAGCCTGGGCAGGGTTGGGACGGAAACTGCACAGACACCCTGGAGGAGATGGAGGAGAAAAAGAGCAAAAACCATGACTCCCAAGGTGCTCCCAGTCCCTAGGGAGTGATAACACATCCAACAATGATAAAGAACGATATTAAAAGAAGGCCATGGGGCTTCCCCGGTGGTGCAGGGGTTGAGAGCCTGTCTGCCGATGCAGGGGACATGGGTTCGAGCCCTGGTCTGAGGATCCCACCTCCTCATGCGTCATTGGGGGGCAGGTAGGAGTCTTCTCGTCTGCATTCGGAGGAGGTGGGGGTGATGAGAGGCAGACCTACATCCTCATCTTAGCGCATGGGTGGGCAACCAGGAATGAACTAGGAGTCACGACTTGCTCTGCCTTTTATTTAATGTCTAAGCTGGCTTCATTTATTTTTTCATTTTATTTTTCATTTATTTTAGAACAAGGTGAGACATAAATTTTAAATTTTAAATTTTATTTAAATTTTTAAAATTTAAATTTTAAATTTTAATTTAATTTTAAAAAATTAAATTTTAAAATTTAAATTTTAAATTTTAAAATAAATAAATATTATGTGACCCTGAATAAGTTATTTCATCTACCTGGCCTCCGTCTGTTTATCTATAAAACGAGGGGACAGTATTAAGTGATCTTTCTGGCTTCTTCTCACTATAAGGATTTGTGATCCTAAATAATTCCTATACCCTAATGGCGGTACTTCACAGAAGGACTCCGGGAGAGCAGGGGGTAGGGATGAGGGCACTCACATGCAGAGTAGTAATCAAAGATGGGGTCCTTGCAGAAGGACTTGAAGCGCCACGTCACCACCACATCCTGGAGCTGGGCAGAGGTGGTGTAGTCACATTTGAGAACGACGGAGGCAAACAGGGTGACATAGCGCTCCGTGTGCTGGACTGTCACCAGCAAGGACACACACCCTGCAGCCAAGAGCAGGAGACAAGGCTGAAGGCAGACCTTAGGTAGGTCTCTAAGGGGTGACCTACTTCTATTCATGGGGCAATAAAAGCATGGCACACAAGCAAACACACCGCCTGACTGGTTGGGAGCAGCTCACAAGCTGTCTGTGTTCTTACTTAGCCTGGGCAGGGTTGGGACGGAAACTGCACAGACACCCTGGAGGAGATGGAGGAGAAAAAGAGCAAAAACCATGACTCCCAAGGTGCTCCCAGTCCCTAGGGAGTGATAACACATCCAACAATGATAAAGAACGATATTAAAAGAAGGCCATGGGGCTTCCCCGGTGGTGCAGGGGTTGAGAGCCTGTCTGCCGATGCAGGGGACATGGGTTCGAGCCCTGGTCTGGGAGGATCCCACATGCTGCGGAGCAACTGGGCCCGTGAGCCACAACTACTGAGCCTGCGCGTCTGGAGCCTGTGCTCTGCAACAAAAGAGGCCGCAACAGTGAGAGGCCCGTGCACTGCGATGAAGAGTGGCCCCCACTCGCCACAACTAGAGAAAGCCCTCGCACAGAAATGAAGACCCAACACGGCAAAAATTAATTAATTAATTAATAAACTCCTACCCCCAACATCTTCTTTAAAAAAAAAAGAAGGCCATGTATGTACTGGAGTGACTTTGCTAATATATATAATTTTTCATGTCACTACTCTTCTTAAGATGTTTTCCCATTTCCCTAAGGATAAAGTTCAACCTCTCTACCCTGGCCTAGGAGGCCAGTCACGTCTGCCTTCAGCCTTTCTCTGTGGCCTCATCTCCCTTCATGCCCACCCCCACTCGGGGCTTCAGCCACTCTGGACTTGCCTCAGTCCTTCCCATGCTAGGATTGCTGTCTTCCCCAGATGCTCCCACAGGTACATCTCTTGGCTGGAGCACTCTTCCACATCACCAGCTGCCACTCCACTCCCTTCACCAGGCTAAGTACTACTTATTTCTTAGGTCTTCAGCTGCACCCTTACCTCCTCAAGAAGCCTCCTCTGACTACAAGTCTGGGAGAGGGGCTTTCCTCTGTTTTCCCAAAGTGCTTCATCCTACCCCCAGGCAGAGCATTTCACACTTCTGGGGATGGCCTGTCTACTGTAGGCTCTGAGAAGGCCAACTGGGTTTGCCTCTGACTCACTGTTCAAACACAAGAGCCTCATACTGTGCCTGTCACCTCCTTGGCATCCAACAAATGTTTGTTGAATAAATGATGGAATGAATGACCAGTGAAAATTGGCAGTTCAACTGGTCGACATAAGCATAAAGAAAATAAAAAAATGATCAGACTGTGACAAATTTTATCACGAAAGACTTGAAGGAACTAACAATTTTTCTTTTTACTTTTTAAAAACTTTCTCCCCTTACCCTCCAAATCTACAGATATACTGAAAGCTCCAAGTGTGTGTTGATGAGGAACCAGGTGGCACAGAAATGTCAGGTGGGACTCTGACATGGTCAGAAGTCCACACATAACCAGCATCTTCAGATGTTCCTATGTCAATGTGGATTCTAGGCCAAGTTATAGGGGCCTTCTCACAGGAGGTTTAGTGTAGAGCAGTAGTATTCAAACTTGAGCATGCACCACCAGGAGTACTCATGACAGCCCAGATCACCGTCAGCAGGAGTTTCTAATTCAGTAGGACTTGCGTGAGACCCAAGAACTTATATTTCTAACAAATTTCCAGGAGATAATGATACTACTTTGATGGGTACCATACTTTGAGAACCACTGGTGTAGACTAGCTAAAGTAAACCCAGGCTTTGGACTCAGATCCAACTGGGTACAAACCAAACTGTACTACTCACTTGGACGTTAGACAAGTTATTTACTCTCTCTGAGCTTGTGTTTCCTCAGCTATGAATGGAGATTATAACAGTACCAACCTAATCAGGTCCTTGCAAGAATGCAATGAGATAACCCACGCCTGGCACTTGGGATGGTACCTGGCAAGGTGCTGGCATATATGCTGCCATGTTAGTGACACTGTATGAGTCTTTTTCCTTTTTTCCCTAATTATGAGGGCCAAGGAGAAAGGGGTTCAAGCTGGGAGTCCCTCCAATAGAGTTCTCAGGTGGAGCTACCTTCATTTTGACTGAGTAACTCCCATAAACAAAATAAACACAGTCACCCCTGTTATAGAGCAGCTGGGTGAGCCTGACTCAATGGCCAGAGCCACATGGTTCTGGGTCCTGCCTCGCCTTCTGGACACAACCCTCATAAGACAGCCACCATGGTTTATGATGGCCACCAGCAGCCACTTTTCTCATGTCCACAGAGAGGTAGCAGAATGTTGCTTGGGACAGGCTCTGGTCCCCAGAAATGACCTGAGCCATCTCCAGGGCTGGGCTGTAATGAGGATGTGCCAGTGACAGCCATGCTAGAGAGAGGGTCTGCAGCAGTGTGGGGGAGACCTGTGGGTGGGAAGCATCATAGAAGGAAGAGATTTAAGCTAGACCCTAAAACCCAAGTAGGATTAAGATGATACGTGAGGGCTTCCCTGGTGGTGCAGTGGTTGAGAGTCCGCCTGCTGATGCAGGGGACACGGGTTCATGCCCCGGTCCGGGAAGATCCCACATGCCGCGGAGAGGCTGGGCCCGTGAGCCATGGCCACTGAGCCTGTGCTTCCAGAGCCTGTGCTCCGCAACGGGAGAGGCCACAACAGTGAGAGGTCCGCGATCCGCAAAAAAAAAAAAAAAAAAAAAAAAAAACCATGATACATGAAAAATAGGGAGAGGGCAGAGAGACTCATTGTGTCAGGATGGAAGAAAGGAGTGAGAAAAGGCCCTTATCAGGAAGGGGCAGTTCCTTGGAGAACCTGGAGGGAACCAACCCAGCTGGTGCCTCTGGCTTTATAGACAGAGGATAAATAAGGCAAGCTGGTGGTGGGGAGTAGGAAGTGGGGAGATGGGGTGGAGTGTAAATTGCACTCCAGAGTCTATTTCCAGTTAATGGATAATCACTGAAGGCTTTCCTGAAGAATAGTAATAAGGTGAAAATGATGTTTTTAGGAAGATGGATAACTTCCTTATTTAGTTGTGAATGGAAAAAGAACATCACTTTGAAAATAAGCCTTGAGGAGTTTGTGGGAAATAGCTGCTGTCTCTACTAGCTGTAGTGTTCCTGGAAATCAGTCCCATCAGGATGGAAGAGCTAATGACTAGTATCTCAAGCCTAACAAGGATTATTTCATAATCTGATTTTTTATTTTTGCTTCTCCACCTTCACCACCTCTTTGGTTTTTTCCAGAACTGACCTGAAGTAGGCCTTGGAGCTTTTACCCAACACAGCTTTAACTGAATACCAGAAGCAGCTACAGGTAAGTAGCTGACAATGAATAGGATGGCACTGTCAACACTAGCTTATTTTGTTCAGTAACACGCATGGATTGGAATAGAGAGAAAAACATTGATTTGTGGTGTAAACAAAATCTTAGGTTCACAAAGCACTTTCAAATATTTTCATTTACTCCCTAAATATGAGCCCTGGGAGGAAACAGGTTGTGCCGGTGCATACACAGCAAATCTAGGATTGGATAAGGCAAGTGGCTTGACTGTGGTCATTCATTTTCTAAGGGGGTTGGAGCCAAGATTCTGCCCCTGAGCAGTCTCTTGCCACTCTACCTGGCTATTCTTTAAATAAAGGAAGATGTTTGGTATTCAATAGCTTGCAAATAATCAGAGCATATGGGGCCAGGCTACACGAGCAATAATTAATATACAACGGGCGGCAGCTACTCTAACACCGTGATTAATAAGCTACATGTTCTTTATTTTGCTGAATGGTAATTCAATACAAATGACAGTTTATTCAAAGGACTCCAGTCAACATTATTTGTATAGAGGTGGAATATCTGCTGGGGGGTAGTGCAGGTTTGCTGGGAGTCAGAGAGGGTATTTGGTTGGAGCCAGAAGTTGCTCTGGGGTAGCTTTGAAGATGGCTGAATCTGACACCCTGAGGCAGAAAAATGGGGACAAGGGTGATCACCTTCATTACCAAATGCGCACTCAGCTTCTTTTCCATGAATGCTCTTGTTATGGACAAAGCACACGTGGGGTGGCTTGACTCACCTTTATCAACGTCAGCACTCGTTGCCTGGTATTTCTCTTTTATCCTCTCTTTAATTTCATGCCTTACGTGAATTTCAAGCCTTGAAATACGCCAGGTTCCCACATATCTGACCAGACTGAGCTCACTCACACTCCCTCCAGGGGTCTGTTGGCCCTACAGCATCCTGAACAGCTCCCAGACCTTCACCCCTCGCCCACCCTCACATGGAGAGTGGGGGAGAGTCTCAGGCCAAAAGGTATGGAGCAACCAGCAAACCCTTCTCCCTTCTTCTCAGCTGTTGCTCTGGGTTTCAGCATCTACTGTGTACCAGGTGATGTACATACACTGTCTCTAATCCTCACAAAATTCCCTAGGGTGGGGTCAGCCCTGCTCATATCTGTGGGCAAAAGTTCAGAGACTATAATAAACCAAGCCCTCTCAGCCTCAGGATTTGAACTCGGGTCTTGCTCACACCAAATCCAATCTTTCCCAAGACAGCAAGCCTTACTTTCCAAGTAGAAGTCAGGCACTGGACTCTCAAAAAGCAGGAGGAATTTCCAGATTGGGAGGCAGAGAGAGGAAGTAGCAAGACAGACCATTTCAAAGGCAGAAACCTCCTATCTTTTCCTTTAGCCTCTAATTTCTCTGTAAAACTAACCACACTGGGCACGCACACTACTAAGCGGGTAAAGTTTTCAAGAAGAGACTAAGGGCAGCAGAATCTGGGCTGAAAATATGAAGAGATTCAAAAAGATAAGTGTTCTGTTTATATGTGTCCTGGTTGCATCCTTGCTCTTTTAAACCTGGTACTACGGGCTTTCAAATTCTTAAATTTTCTTTCTGTTCTTAAATTCCCTTCATCCTGTGGCATCTCCTTCTCCCCAGTTCATCACCATCTAATTGCCTAGTTGTGTCTATAATTTTCTCCCGAAAACATTAATTCTGGAGACTGATTTTCTGAGTTCAAATTCTGCCTCCACTCCCCTGCTAGCTAAAAGACCTGACAAGTTATTTCCAAACTACAGTTGTTTCTATGTATGCAAAATTGGGATGATGATAATACGTGCCTGATAGGGTAATAGTGAGGGTTAAATGAGATAAATATGTCCAGCATTTAGCAAAGAGCCTGGCACATAAGAGACACTCAATAAACAGTAGCTATTATTTGTATCATTTGTTCTTATCTTGCCCACTTCAAGAGGTTGAGATCAATTGAGAACAGCATGCAAAAGCATTTTGAATGAATTAAAATGATACAAATGTAAGCTATCATTACTGCCTTCTCTTTGCAAAATGAGTTAGTGCATTAAAAGCTTTTAAAGCTGCGTCGTACCTGGCAAACCCATTCACAGTTTGTCTCTGTGAAAGAGGAAGGGAGATCTGTAAGGGTGGAAAGGTAACTTCAGATGAGATAGCAGAGCTCATGGGAAGGAGGGAAGGAGAAGGGGATTCTCTGTTTCCCGCCATGAGGTACTTTCCAAGACTACGCTGCTAAGCAGAGTGGGGACTACCATCCCGCGTTGAAGTGGAAGGTAAATATTACCAATTAAAAAAAAAGAGTATCTTTACAACTAAATGCCATGTGTTCCCAAATAGATGCAGATCTTTGCACATTTATTTATTCAGCCTGTCTTCCCTGTGTAGTATCAGAGTGGGCAAGATGTTTTATAGTTTCTAGAACATATTATCCATACAGTATAGGGATATAGGTACAAAAGTTTTTTTTCCTTTTAAACTAAGAATCATTTTCAGGGGACTGGATGGCATTTCCCCTCCTTTCCACGTGAAGAGTCTTGCTTGGAAGGGAGTGGCAGGCAGGAAGGAGAGCAAGGTCTTTCCCAGCAAGAGGCAGTGGCCTAATGGTGCCTCCGATGGAGGGTCTTGATTCCTGTTTTTCAGGCACCCAGGCACCTCTGCTCCACTAATCAGGTTAACAAAAAGTACACGGGTTTAATCCTATCAGAGTTTATGTCAGGGCAAGCTATCTCCCCAAGTATATTTACCATCAGTATTTATTACATTTCCTCAGATAACAGTGCAAACAGAAGAGGAATCAAGGGGAAGAGGGCCTGGCAATGCATGGACAAGTAGTAAGGGACGGAGAGAGCAAGGAGAGGAGAAAAGGGGAGAAAGAAGCAGGTTGGGGCGGGGGAGGAATTATGTCTACATATTGCACGTTTAACAAAGGTCTGGGGGTGCTTCTCGAAGGCTGTTAGGCTTGGGGTGGCAGAAGCCTATGTCTACCCTCGGGAGGAAACTGGTAACTACCGAGCACTTCAGTGTTGGTCAGCATGGTATTGGGGGCTTCATTATGCAGTATGTAGTTTAACCTTGGCAAACCCCCATAAGATCAGCCTTATTTTTATCTCAATTTCATAGATGAGGAAAATCCTCAGGGAGGTTAAGTAACTGGTTTGAAGCCACACAGCTAGTAAATAGCAAAACTAGATATAAGCGTATACCTCTAAAATCCCAAATCCTACAGTTTCCATTGTACCACCTGCCCTCTGGATAAGTTTCCTAATGGTGGAGGTTTAACCCTTTAAGAGACATTCACAAATTTATTTTAACTATTTTGTAGAGAAACCCCTTTCTTCCTTTTTTATTTATAAGATAAATAATAAGAAACTTCAAACAATAGAGAAGGGTATAAAGTAAAATATTCATCCTTGCTCACTATGAACTCTACTCTCCAGAGGCACCATAATTTGGTGTCTACCCTCCACATCTTTTCCTACATGGTGTCTTTTTTTTTTAATTAATCATATTATGTACATTGACCTGCAACTTTGTTTTCTCTTCAAACTAATGAGATATCATTATATTCTATCTCAGTATATATGGATCTAAATTATAGTGGCTGCATGAAAATTCGCTACATGGATGAACCATAATTTACCCATTTTTCTAATGATGGGCATTTAGGCTGTTTCTAATATTTCACTATTACAAACAATGCTGAAATAATTTGTGGAAATGAATACCTTTATATTATATAAAGTATCTCTTCACATGCATGCTTTTATTCTAGTAGGATGTATTTCTCAAAGAGAGAGTACTGGGTCAAAGGGGATAAGGCTTTTATATTTTAATAGATAATTCAGGAAAGAAATTTATATTCCCATCAACAGTGTGTGACACTCCCATGTTTCACCACAATCTTTCCAACAGGGGAAATATCAATCTTTAAAAAATTCTTGATAAACTACTAGGTGAAAAAAATAGCCCCTCAGGTGGTTTAAATTTGATATCCTTTGGTTATTAGGGGTAGAGGACAACAAGACCTGGTTGAGAGGCAGATGCTTGGGGTTTCCCAAAGTCAGACTCTCAGTGTCTGTGACTCAGTGACTCATCTGTGTCCCCACATGCTAATCTCAGAGCACATGCAAATTTAAGTCTCACCAGAATGACAAATTTCTGTGTGCCCTGGGCCTTCAGAGGTCACTCATTCACTCATTTATTGAATACCTACTATGAGCCAGGTGCTGTTCCAGATGATGGGGGTAAAGTAGCTAATGAGAGAGACAAGGTCCCTGTACTCTTGGAACTTATACTCTTGGGGAAAGTCAACAATACATAAGTAAATGGATAAACAAGGTACCTCTGGTCATGGCTAAGCTTTATAGGATTGCTTAGAAACTGGCAGAGCTTTGAATAACAAATCCTACTACTATACAATAAGAGCCAAGAAGACGCACGGGTCCAAATCCTCCTCATAGCTCTTCTTGGTTGTTTCAGAATCTAAATCAGACCCCAAATCTAAATCCTATTCCTTCTGTACAAACTTGGGCTTCTTCCCTATTTCCCGTCTCAGTGAATGGACAAGACTGAAAACTAGGAATCGTCCTTGATGTCTCTTTCTTCCTCACTCCATATAAAATCTATTATCAAATTGGGTTTATTTGTCTCCTAAGTATTTCTGGAATCTCTGTCTCTCCATCATCACCATCACCCTAGCACAAGCTACCATCACTTCCAGCCTGGATACTGCTTCAGCTTAACTGGTACCTGCACATACTCTGGTTTTCCTCCACGTGGATTCCACACCCGTCTCCCAACTCTTTCTCCTTAAATATCTCCAAAAGCTGTCCATTGTTCTTATGATAAATACAAAGCCTTCTACCATGACCCACGAGGCCATGCATATCTGGTCCTACCTATCCCTGGCCTCCTTTCCACCACACGTCCGGTGGCTTCCTCCTCTCAGTCACACTGATATTCTTGCCACCTCTCGTTCTCACTGAGCTCCTATCCAGCAGCCCTGCACATGCTATTCATTTGTTTGGGATGACCACCCCTCAGCTCTCAATATAAGCATCATTTCTCCAAGGAGGGCCTCCTGAATGAGCAAAATCCATCTATTATATGCTCTTGTGGTACCCTGTATCTCTTTCTCATGGTCCCTATCATAGTTGTATTTCTACATTTGCTTGTATTTCCTTTAGACCATAAGCACCATGGGGACCAAAGCCGTGTCTGCTTTTGTTTGAGAGTACATCTGGCACGTGGTGTGCATTAAACCTCTGCTGAATAAACAAACAAATAAATTCATACAAGACAGGCTAAGCTGCTTGGAACAAAGTTTAAGTGCTCTGAAAGTACAGAAAACAAATGGTTAAAGTCAACCATATGGCCAGACAAAAAGCAAGGACGAAGGGTGTATGTTGGGGGGACAGAGGGTACAAGAGCGTGCTCATAGTAGTGGAGACAAGGCTGCCCATGTTAGTGAGGCCATAATGAGTGAAGCTTGAATTCCAAAGAGCTTTAATCCACTCATATAAACTATGGGGATATAGTAGAGGTTCTTGGAGGACTCAGGTGGGAAAGATTAATCCAGGTAGGCTAACCTATCATCTGGGTAGAGGATGGTTGAAACTAGGCAGCGAGGTAGCAGGCCTAGAGGCAAGGAAATGGTTAAGGTGCTGGGATTAAGCAATAGCACATGGTGATTAACTGGGTTTGGGAAATGAAGAAAGTGTAGAATGCTTTCCTCTGACCCCACCTTACCCTAAGATTTGTAGATTGGCAGATCCAGAAAGGAGGACTGGAGAAAGACAAGACATGATCAGAGTCTTCCTAATTCTTAAAACACACAATCTTATTTCTCCCCTAAGGACTTCAAATAATGAAATAAAGTATTAGGCTGAAAGAAACTTAGGCAGACAGTACAGTAATTACCTAGCATCTCATCCCACTGCATTGTTGTTGAGGCAAGAGGTTTAATAATTAACATCTGGCTATACATCCAGGAGGTAGCCAATTTCTATTTCTACCAGGATTCAATTAGACAAAACAAACCTGCTCCGTGGTATGAAATAGGTGAAAGAGCAATGGACTAAGAGTGAGGACGCCAGGGTTCCCGTCGCCCCAGCTCTCAAACCAACTCCACTGTGTCAACTTGAGATGCCTGACTTCCCTGGACACAGATTTCCTTATCTGTAAAACTGGCTGGGAGGAGAAGACAAGGACTGGGAGTGATTTCTACCTGTGTTCGCAGAGCACTGGGGTTCTGGGAGGTACTTCAGGGAGCCTCACGGCAGGGGGGTGGGGGGTAAGGGAGGACTCAAGTGGACAGTCCCTTATCCAACACCTGAGAAGCTCTACTTTTTACTATCTACTGTTTCAGGGACCAAGATGTCATTAGGTCTTCAGTATGATCCCAACCTTCACCCCCACCACCAAGGGGAAGCTCCTGGTCTAGATGCTCTCTGAGAATCTTGTCCCTTAGAAGTCAGCTCTCTGATTTCCCAAAGAATAATATAAGTTGATAACTACGTGGATCTATAAGTTAACACCTCTCTAAGATCTTTTTAAATATTCACAAAAGTACAAACAACACACAACCTTTTAGAATTTGGCAGTGGGGGGGCGGGGGGTGGAATCTAAACTTTTCATTCCAGGAATAAACTTTGAGGTTGGATGAAGGTAACCAGAGCTATTAGCCAATAATGCAAAGGGCTATAGGAACTTACTTTAGCCTTATCTTAAGGCTCTGTTTTAAGAAGCAAATATCACTCGTGTGATAAAAAAGACTTCTTTCTTTTTAAGGAAAAACAGTTTGGAGAATTACACACACACAAAACCCTCTGACAACCCATCTCTCCACAGCTCCAAACATAAAGACTCTGGTAACTTCACAGGACTTCCTGACCTCAGAGGCTTCATCAGAGGCCCCAAGCCACACCAACTAGCCAGTACCCACATCTGACATAATCTCTCTACTGACCCACACTTCGCAACTGCAGAAACTTGGATGCTAATCAGAGAGCTGGGTTGACTTTTCTTTAGAAACAGAAGAGAACAAGGTGACAGACCAAAATGAATACGTTCTAATGCAGGGTTTTCCAAAGTTCATACCTCAGTTTGCAGTGGGTCTTGAGAAAATCAACTTAGTGGATTTTTCTATTTAATACTGTTAATTTGGGGAATACTTTCTATGAATTTAAATGTTATTAAAGTAATATTTAATGTTAATTTGTTATTCTCTTATCTAACATAGTAACTGGTTTTGTGTGTGTGTGTGTGTATACCTTTTGTTCCTATTTTATAAATCTCATATATGTGTGTATATGTCACAATGTAAATTGTATTTCTTCCTGGACTTAGGATTTTTCCATGTTCAGCATTCTTTGCTTCTAAAATGTGTCACGCAGGTAGGCTTCCATTTAACGAATGCCAGGCAAATACAGCAGTCTGTATTATTTGACCACCTCAGTATCCTGGCTACTCACACTGCATGGTTGGTTCATGAACACCTGGAGCTCCACTTTCTGAAGTCTCTGTCCATTTAGCAATTTGCTTACTTTAAGAATATACCCTTTAGCCACCAGAAAACTACTAGAGCTAATCAATGAATTTGGTAAAGTTGCAGGATACAAAATTAATACACAGAAATCTCTTGCATTCCTATACACTAACAATGAAAGATCAGAAAGAGAAATTAAGGAAAAATCCCATTCACCATTGCAACAAAAAGAATAAAATACCTAGGAATAAACCTACCTAAGGAGGTAACAGACCTGTACTCAGAAAACTATAAGACACTGATGAAAGAAACCAAAGATGACACAAACAGAAGGAGAGATATACCATGTTCTTGGATTGGAAGAATCAATATTGTGAAAATGACTATACTGCCCAAAGCAATCTACAGATTCAATGCAATCCCTATCAAATTACCAGTGGCAGTTTTTACAGAACTGGAACAAAAAATCTTAAAATTTGTATGGAGATACTGCCAAAGCAGTCTTCAGGGAAAAAAAATGGAGCTGGAGGAATCAGACTCTCTGACTTCAGACTATACTACAAAGCTACAGTAATCAAGACAATATGGTACTGGCACAAAAACAGAAATATAGATCAATGGAACAGGATAGAAAGCCTAGAGATAAACCCACACACCTATGGTCAACTAATCTATGACAAAGGAGGCAAGGATATACAATGGAGAAAAGACAGTCTCTTCAATAGGTGGTGCTGGGAAAACTGGGCAGCTACATGTAAAAGAATGAAATTAGAACACTCCCTAATACAATACACAAAAATAAACTCAAAATGGATTGAAGACCTAAATGTAAGACCGGACACTATAAAACTCTTAGAGGAAAACATAGGTGGAAAATTCTTTGACATAAATCACAGCAAGACCTTTTTTGACCCACCTCCTAGGGTAATGTAAATAAAAACAAAAATAAACACATGGGACCTAATGAAACTTAAAAGCTTTTGCACAGCAAAGGAAACTACAAACAAGATGAAAAGACAACCCTCAGAGTGGGAGAAAATATTTGCAAACGAATCAAAGGACAAAGGATTAATCTCCAAAATATATAAACAGTTCATGCAGCTCAATATTAGAATAACAAACAACCAATCCAAAAATGTGCAGAAGACCTAAATAGACATTTCTCCAAAGAAGACATACAGATGGCCAAGAAGCACATGAAAAGCTGCTCAACATCACTAATTATTAGAGAAATGCAAACCAAAACTATAATGAGGTATCACCTCACACCAGTTAGAATGGGCATCATCAGAAAATCTACAAACAACAAATGATGGAGGGGGTGTGGAGAAAAGGGAACCCTCTTGCACTGTTGGTGGGAATGTAAATTGATACCACCACTATGGAGAACAGTATGGAGGTTCCTTAAAAAACTAAAAATAGAATTACCATATGACACAGCAATCCCACTGCTGGGCATATACCCAGAGAAAACGATAATTCAGAAAGACACATGCACCCCAATGTTCATTGCAGCACTATTTACAGTAGCCAGGTCATGGAAGCAACCTAAATGCCCATCGACAGACGAATGGATAAAGATGTGGTACATATATACAATGGAATATTACTCAGCATAAAAAGGAATGAAATTGGGTCATTTGTAGAGACGTGGATGGACCTAGAGACTGTCATACAGAGTGAAGTAAGTCAGAAAGAGAAAAACAAATATCATGCATTAACACATATATGTAAAATCTAGAAAAATGGTATAGATGAACCGGTTTGCAAGGCAGAAATAGAGACACAGATGTAGAGAACAAACGTATGGACACCAAAGGGGGAAAGAGGGATGAATTGGGAGATTGGGATTGACATATATACACCAATATGTATAAAACAGATAACTAATAAGAACCTGCTGTATAAAAATAAAATAAAATTCCAAAAAAAAAGAATATACCCTTTGGTTATAATCATTGTGTTTGAAAAATGTTGAGCGTTCAATATTCTTTGTAAAAATAGAACAGCTTTTAAAACATCACGCTGGTGATTTAAGGATTGGGTTTTATACCCTAATGGGATTTTTGTCTGTAAGGCTTCTTTTACTATTCTTTTGACCTAGATGACTGCTGGCTACAAAGTCCTAATTCTGAGGATGGGGTGCCCAGGGTCAGAAGTGGGAATTAGGAATTACAATTAGGAATTGTAAGAGTGGTGTTTCCGCCTCTATCAATTTGGCTTTAGAGACCAAGAAGTGCCTAAAGAGCAGGAGGAGATGCCCAGAGGCTCCTGGCTTCTTCCATAGTTGCACCTGTTTCGGAAGGGCCTAGGCTAATAAAAGAAGAAAACAACAGGTTCCCACAGGCAGAAACTCGATTCAGTCCCCGCAACTCCTGGCGCCCGTGCCAAGAGCCACCTGAGCGCGGCCCGGGCCTCCGCTGTCCTGCCTGTGGCCAGCTCTGCAAGGCCAGGCAACAATGGCTTCCTCTCCCCTTGGGCCCCGGGTGGGACCCATTTTCCCACGGCTCACCTGCTGGGAACCAGGTGAAGAGCAGCAGCCAAGGTGCGGGCAGCTCGGGGCCCATGCCGGCCCTCTCCGGTCCGTTTCAGCTCAGGGGCTCCAGGGACACTGTGTCTGTCTTCATCAGCGGCCGGTTCAGGGCGCACCACTTCTCGAAGGAATCCCCCCGCTTTCCGCTCACTGCGCGCGGCGCGGCGGGAGGACCGGTCCGGCTCCGCGGGCAGGTACCGCCCGGCTCCAGTCCACCTGGGAGCTCCCCGCGGCTCCACCTCCCGCTCCGCGCGCCGCCGTTTCCTGCTCCGCCCCGGCCCTGGCCCGCGGCCACCCTTCCTACCTGCCACCGCCCCCCAGGCAGGCTGCCAGGTGATTCTCCTCACCGAAACACCATCTCGTGCCATTCTCGCCTCCCACCTATAAGAGCCTGTTACCATTTTCCCCAGAAGTTCTTGGGAAATCTTACCCCTAGCAAATTTCTCCCTCACTCTTCGTAGAATTATGTGGATATAACTTTCTTGGGAATATTTCCTGCCGTATGTTTCCATTCACTCACACGTGCTTGGAAAACATTTTTTCCCCCACTAAAAACACACTAATAGGAAGTTTATGTGTAATGATTGTTCAGGTTTTCTATAAATAAAGATGGTGGGGTGTGAACTAGAGAAATAGACCTAATTTTCCAAGTTATAAAAGAAAAGGGTGCTCATTATAGAAAAGTTAGAAAAAAATATAAATTAACGGAAGTAAGAAAAAACCCTGCTCCCCCCATCCATAGTTAGGCATCGTTAATATTGGTTTAGGCCTTATTATTTGCCATCCTGCATGCAGCTCAGCAGCCCCTCACAGACCTCAGCCACCCAAGGTGAAAGATTCTAGGTCTCTTTGCACCAGGCCACCTAGGATGTATTCCCAGTCTCTCCTTCTTCCTTGGTAGGAAGTAAGGGGTAAAGCAAATCAGAGGAGGAAGGCACACTTGCCTTCAGGAACCAGCCAACCAATGACATTAATTTGGAAAGTGACATAAACACTGGCCAATATAAATAGACAGCAAGCCACCTTATACACCTCTCCTTTATCAGGGATTTCTCACTGTGCTCCCCGTTCTGTAACAAACACAATTCCCCCCTCCTCCTAGCCACCACCTTTTTCCTGAAGAAAATAGTTATAAAAATGCATTGAACATGGTTTCTGCCCTCAGGGAGCTCCTATTCTGCTCACCGACCTTACAAGCCAGTATTATTTCTCCTAAGTGTATCTCCTGTTTTGCTCTGCCAGGAAGGCTCCTCTTTGCTTGGCACTACTGGAGTCCCTCTTCTCGCCTCCACCCAGAGGAGCATCCTTGTCCTGAATCTGACTGGAGGTTTCAACCCAGTCTCTTCTCTCCAAATCCCCTCCTCCCCCCTCCACTCCCGGGTCTGGCCTCTGGTTCCCCTATAGATCCTCTCCACTTTAAATAGTTTTCTTGTAGCCTCTTCTCTTCTAAAAAGTAGGAAGTAAAATCAGGAAGTGCATGGCCAAAGGCAGATGGCACAGTGTGTTTAGGAGCCTTTGGATCTTCCACAGTGGGATCCCAGCACAGCAGGAGCAGCAGGATACAATGTGAGTGAGGGGTGCTCCCCCAACACCTTCCAGGGATCCTGCATGTGCTCCCAGGAACCTTGTACATGTTTGAGAGTTTGTGACCCTGAGGGATTTGTGTGATTCCTGGCTTTGAGAATTGTTCTAGGGAAATTTTCAATCCAGTCTAAAAAAGTATGACCCCTCTCCTTCCCACACCTATACCTCCCTTAGCCCTTGCTTTGGTATTAAGGTCATTTTGCTATTCACTGAAGTCAGCATTTCTCCATGTTTATTCCATGGAACAGTAGTTCCATGGAATGTTAATAAATAGTATATGGAAAAAGGGCTCTTTGATCAAATATATTCAAGAAATTCTGGGTTAAACTAAACGAAACATTTTTCCAGGACCTATCAACCCCTTAGGGTGCTAATATACATTTGAATTTCCAAGAGAATATGTCATGCAGCATTGTTCAACCACAAAACCTTTTTTTCTCATACATATCTTAGGGCAGATGTCCCATGGAACATATTCTGGGAAAGCCTGGTGGTCTAACCCAAACATAACTGGGGGAATATGTTGAGACTTACATAGGAACAACAACAGCAAAATAATGACTTTAACAAAGGTTATTCCAAGTGTAGTAGAATTAGAAAATTCCCTTATTTTCTCTTGAGAATCACTCATTCAACTGAACATCTACCTCCATTTCTTCTCTTGTAGTGAACACTTAGGTTAACTTTATATGGTCCTCTGTCTACTATGTGCATCTTTTTTTCTTCACCACTTATTACATATTATGTACCAAGTAATGTTCTACGTGCTTTACATGCATTATCTCATTAAATTCCCACAATAACTGTATGAAATAGGAACTTACTATCAATCCCATTTTACGGAATGGAAGCTGAAATACAAAGAAGTAACTTGCCCAAGGTGACAAAGCTAGTAAGTGGTGGAGTTATGAACCTAAGTGAGGCAATCTGATTCCAGATCTTGTGCTCTTAGTTATTATACCACCATGCACTCTCACCTAGTTACATCTCAATGTGCATAGTTGACTCTATCAGCGTGTGCTAAAGCAGTTTCTTTCCACATATGCCATTTAGCTCCAGACAAAGAAAAACTCCATTCCACTGTCATGAGCTCTCCTGGGCCAGTCATTTTGCCAACATGTGCCATTTATTCAACAAAGATTAGATAAGATTATACATTTGGCTCAGAACAAATAGTTTTTTCATTGCTAGATATAGAAGTAAAAATCATTTGACCTGCTGCTACTGATTGAGACAAAAGTGTCCTCATCTGCAAAATAATAACAGCTACTATTATTAAACACTTACATTGTGCTAGGCACTATTCTGAGCACTTTTTGTTTTAACTTCAATAATTCTTTCAACAACACTATGAGGCAAGGACTATCACTGACCCTATTTTATAGCTGATGAACTTGAGGCACAAAGATTCAGTTATTTACCCAGGGCCACCCAGTTTGTAAGTAATAGAGCTGAGATGCAAACTCAAGCAACCTGTCTTCAGAGCACACACCCTTAATTAACTACTCTAGTTATGCTGTGCTTCTATGTGTCGACTGGTCCAGGCTCTGACCACAAAGTACTGAGCTTATGATCTCACCATTTATAATTGTACTTCCTAGTTGAAACTGTATCCATGAATGTTCTGAATACTGAGTCTATATGTGCATATGCATCTGTATTTGAGAATATTGTGATATTTCTACATCTATATGTGTATTTATCAAGAATGGAGAAAACAAAAGAACATGTAAATAAAAATTATGCTTCAGGCAGTTAAAGGTAAAGGAGGGCAAGAAAAGAAAGTCACCAACTGATGCTGCACCATTTGGAGTATGTCTTATTCATCTTTGTATGCCTGGCATATAGCATAGTACCTGGTATATAGGTAGTGCTCAGTAAATATTTGTTGAGCTGTTAATCCATAGTTTCTGGAGGAAGTGACACGTGATCTGGGTTTGAAAACAAATAAGATTTTGCCAGAGTAATTCAAGCAGAGAGACCAGTATGTGAAGAATCATGGAACCAAGAAATAGCATAGCTGAATTATAAGCACTTGAGTTCTGCTGGACTATAGAGCAAGGTGGGGAGTGGTAGGAAAGTATGTTAGGGAGCTAGCCAGGGTAAATAAAGGGCCTTGCATGACCAGCTGGATTACTAAGACTTCATATAATAGACACTGGGAAGCCAGTGAAGAGTCTTAAGCTGGGCGAGGCATGATCAGACTTGCATTTTAGAAAGATAAACTTGGTAGCAGTAAGAATGGTAGGTGAGAACTGAGATGAAAGGCAGGGAGACCAGTTAGGAAACTGATACTATAGTCAAGGTGGGAGATACTGAGGGCTTAAGCCAGTCATTGGTGTTGGGAATGGAGAGGAGAGAATACTTGGGCAGATATTTCGAATATAGAATTGACAAGATTGGTGATAAATTAGATGTGGGAATTGAGAGAAGAATATAAGTTTCTGACTATTGAGCCTGGGTGGATGGTGATGCCTTTAAAGAACATAGATATATAGAAAGGTTTTGAATCACTTCAAACACACTGCACCTGAGAGAATAGTGGACCATCCAAATGAAAATCCTATGGAGGGTTGGACATCTTTATTAAGTGCGATCTGGTTACATTAGGTTAGTAGGAGCTGCACAACTATATAGGGAGGTCTGGGTTAGTAGGGACTGAGAAACCTTCTGGATTAGTGGGATATAACAAGACAATTTATCTTGGAGTAGGGCTAAAAGCAGGAGGTGGTAGAATCTAGTAAAAGGAGTTTGAGAACAAATACGTTTATTATTACCATTCCTAGTCAACATTTTACAGGATATTATAACTAGTATAATAAGAAAATAAAAAGTAAAAGTCTGAAAATGAAGAATAAAGATGTTACATTATGATTATCTACACAAAACATTGAAGAGAATCTATAAATTATATATAAGGACTAACAAGAAAGATTGCTGGAAACAAGGTCAATATACTAATGTCACTGGTGTTTGTATATACCAACAATATCGATTTAGAAGAAATGAATTTAAAGTATACATTTGCAATAGCAATAAATCTATAAAGTAACTAAGAATAAATCTAAAAATATATGTGGAACAGCTTTATGAAGAAATTTGAAAAAAGGTACTGAAGACATTTTTTAAAGATTTAAATAAATACAAAGATGTACCATGCTCATAGATAAGAATACTCAATATCACTAAGGATGGTAATATTTCCCCAATTAATCAAATTCTATATATTTCTAACAAAATTCTGAAAAAAATCTCTGTAAAACTTCACAAGCCATTTCTAAGATTAAAAGGAAATTATACGGTGATAAGTAGCTAAATAATTTTGAAGAAAAATTAGGAGGAAGGGGGAATTTGCCTCTTCAAATGATAAAGCTAGAGTAATTAAAACAATGTGGCACTGGCATATAGATAGACAGATAAGTTGAATGTAAAAGAGATTCTGGAAATAGGCACCCATAATAATGGGAACTTGATATATAACAGAGATGGCATTATAATGCAATGGGACAACCATAAACTATTAAGTAAGTGTTGCTGGGACAATTAGTGTCTGTTGTATTAAAAGATAAGGTGTATCTTTTCTTCATACCACATACAAAATTCCAAACTGATTAAAATCTACATAATAAAGGCAAGAATTTCAGTTTTTTATAAGAAAATATAGAATACCCATATGACCTTGTAGAAAAGACTGAATTCTTAAACAGAAAACAAAAAGAATAATTCATTAAGGAAGACTGATACATAAGACTATATTAAATTTAAAAGTTCTATAAACAAAAGACAACATATACAAAGTGAACAAACAAACCACAAACTGGAAAAATATATTTGCTGTGCATTCAAAAGGCAAAAAAATTATAACCAACAAATGTTTAAAAACTCCTAAAAAGTAAGCAGGACACAATCCAATGGTAAGGGAGATGAACAGGCAATTCACATTAGAGGAAATCTGATTCAGTATTAAACATATTAAAAGATGCTCAACTTGACTAGTAATCAAAAACTGGAAATTTAAAACAACAAATGCTACTTCACATTTGACAAACTGGTTAAAATGTAAAAGTCTAAGCCAACTAAGCATTAGTAAAGATGTGAGAAGTGTAAATTGGTTCAACTACTTTGAAGAACAATTTTACAAAGCCTCATAAAGTTGAAGGTGAACATATCCTAGGATCTTGTGATTTCCCCTCTAGGTCTCCACTCTATAGAAACTCTCAACTCTTGTGAACACAGGTACATGTGCATGGGTGTTCACTGCAAAGCAAGTTGTTCAAAACTTGGAAACAACTTTCTACTGGAGAGAAATAATAAGATAGGGCTTATCAATGGAATGAGATAATATGCCACTGTTAAAATAAATTAACTAGATCTATACCATGGATGAACATTACAAATATAATGTTATATGAATAAAGAAGTTGCAAGATACTGTTTTGTCAAATGTTAAGGCACAAAACAATATCGTGTACTGTTACAGAAGATTCATATATATGTAGAACAAAGTATAAAAACATTCAGCGGAATGGGATTCACCAATATTAGAGTGTTGTTACTCCTGAGAGAGGGAGAGGCGAGAAATGGGTTGGAAGGGACTTTAGCTGAATCTGTGACATTTTTTTTTTTTAATATTTGAAACAAATATGCTAAAAAGGTAAAATCAGTTAAATTTAGGTAGTATAAGTGTGAGATTATATTATTTTGTGTGCTTTTCTGTATCTTTGGTATCTTAGGTATTTAAAAAATACTTTCAAGACAAAAAAAGAGAGTGAGCACTGGGTGTAGAATCAGACCAAGTGTGTTTGTGTCATGACATTTCCACCGGCATTCAGTGTGACTTTATTTAAGTCACTTTGGGCCTAGATGTTTTTATCTATCAAATGGGAAACTGCATGAGATAACCTCCTTGGTCCCTCCCAGCTCTGGCATTCTACAGTTCAAAGGTGAGAAGAACCCAGATTAGGAAGATGTTAGGGTCCCTTAGCTGGACAGAGGAATACAGAACCAACGTATCTCTAAGGGTGACCTCCCTGAGAGAAGGATCCTGTTGGGTTCTGCCCATTCTGAGCAAAGGGGTAGACTCCATGTTCTGCCAAAGCATGAGACCCATGTATTTTAATTGCACTTGTCATTGAAAGGCCTAAAAATCTGGTTCTCTCAATATTTTATCATAAGGAGAGAAACCAGAGACGAACTGGGGTGGGGGTGGGGCTGGGGGGATGGGGCTGCATTCCTGAGGCTGGAGCCAAAGAGAAGAGGTCCATGTCCTCAGGTCATAGCAACAAAGGCAGAAAGCCTGGAGTTTTGCTACCACCAGAGGGATTTTTTTTTCCTCTCTAGTGTTTCTTCCTCTTGTGTCAAGGCCCAGTTTGCTATTCAGACTCAGAGCTCCTCTAAGATGATGAGCTCACTCCATGCACATCTCAGCAAAGCTCAATGAGGGTCAGAATATCCAGTTCTTTCCAGCCCACTTCAGAGACTCTGGTTCAATTAGTCTATGGGGAGGCCCAGGAAGGAGTATTTTTTTTTTTAAGTTCCCAGGTGGTTCTAATGTGCAGGCAGAGTTGAGAAGCTAGTTGAAGGGTGAGCTGGATAAAAGAATGCCCCACATATTTGTTACCAAACAGGGTATTCCCTAGCACAGTCCCTAAATGAAACACTTTCCAACACATCTATGTCAGCTTCTCTTTAGTAACTTTGCTTTGCCGCCACCTTGAGTGACAGAATAGGAGAGTTTCTACTCCAAAGACTATGATCCTGAGATGTGTAACTTTCCCCTTTTTTGGCTTCTCCATCAGGGCAGCACAATATGGTACCTTCAGATGGCAGTGAATCTCAGGTCATTACCACCAAGTAATAGCTCTATAACTCTGAACAGTTATAACACAGTAGTAACACACACTCTCTAAGCCTGTTTATTTGTAGCACAAGGGAGATAAACTAGATCAGTGGTTTTTAAACAGGCCGGTTTGAAAAATCACTGGATCAAATGATCCAGAAGGTCTTTTCCAGAACCAACATTCAACAATTCCAAATTCTATAGGAATAGGTTTATGCTACCACCAAAGGCTACCGTAACCCATATGCTTTGAGGCCTGCTGAAGATCACATTTACCAACGCTGGTCTAAAGCAGATATTATAAACTGGCTAGCTGAAAGCCAAATTCAGCACAAAGACCTGTTTTGTCTTTGCCTGAAGAGTATTCTTTTCTTTCCTTGGTATCTTTTTAAAATTTTCCTAATTTGAAGTATAAAACAATGCTGAAATCTGCACAAATAAGAGGTGTATGGCTCATTGAACCATCACACTGTAAACACACCTTCACAACCACCATTCTGGGCAAGTTACAGAACAGTTAACACCATTTCAGAAGCTCCGCCTCATTACCCCTCGAAGTCATTCCCTCCTTTCTCCTCTTCAAAGGTAACCACCATCTTGATTTCTTACATTGTAGATTGGTCTTGCCTCTTTTAACATTTATATAAAGGAAATAATGTAGCATAGTTTTTGGAGTTTGTCTCTTACGCTCAATATTAGTGAGCAAAAGAAGTAGTGAGATTCATCTATGGTTTCTCATGTACCTGTAGTTTATGAATCTGTAGTTTACTAATTTTCATTTCTGAATAGCTTCCCATTGTTAGAATATACCACAATTTATTTATGCATTCTATTGTTGATAGACATTTGATTTGTTTCTACAATTTGGCTATTATGAATAATGATGCTATAAACATACTTGTAAATGTTTGGGGGGTCATACACCCACCCAATTTTGCTTCTATAATTCAGGGTCATATTATTTGGTCATAGGGTATGTGTGGTGATTTTAATATACGTCCATAAAGTCTTTGACCCTCCTGTCTTCGAAAGGGGGAGCCTAAATCCATGACCCTCAAGTGTAGGCCGGACTTAGTGACTCACTTTTAATGAATAAAATAACAGAAGTGACACCGTATTACCTCCGAGACTAGGTCATAAAAGACATTACAGTTTCTTCCTTGTCTCCTCTGGGGGAAAAGCAGTTGCAGTATTATGAGGATACTTAGCTAGTCCTATGGAGAGGCTCACACACTGAGGAAGTAAGGCCTCCTTCCAGTGGCCATGTGAGTGAGCTATCCTGGAAGGAAATTGTCTAGCTGCAGTGAAGTCTTCCAAAGAACTGACATCTTGACTAAACTCATGAGAGACCCTGAGCCAAAAACCCTACAGCTAAACTACTTTCAAATACCTGACCCACAGAAAGAGTAAGAGAATATATATTTATTATTTTAAGTCACTGAAACAATATTGCTATTATGCAGCAATAGATTACGAGCAGAGGAAGTGTATGTTCAACCTTAGTAGAAAACGCCAAAGATTTTTTCCAAATTTACCCACACACCACCAGTATATGAAAGTTTTAATTGTTCCACCTCCTTGGCAATATTTGGAACTGACAGTCTTTTCACATATAGCTCTATGGGTAGGTGTGTAATGGTATTGCATTGTGGTTTAATTTGCATTTCCCTGATGACAAATGAAGTTGATTAGATGACTAGTAAACGTTCATATGTTTATTGGCCTTTTGGACTTTTGGATATCTTATTTTTGGCTTTGGTGGAATCTTTTGCTTATTTTTCTATTAATTTCTTGATTTTTAGGAGTTTCTTATGTGTCTTGGATATGGTCCTTTCCGTAGTTAAAAATATTTTCTCCTAACTTGTAGGACTTGCCTTCTTGCTCTCTTAATGATATTGTTTGATGAACAAATATTTTTATTTATTTAATAATTTATTATTTATAAATTTTAAAATCTTTTCCTTTAATGTCCTTAATATTTTAGTATTTTATTTAAGAAATACTTGCCTTCCCTAGGGTAATGAAGATATTCTCCTCTATTGTCTCCTAGAAGGATTATATTTTGGTTTTTACATTTAGGTCTATAACCCACATAGAATTAAGTTGTGAAGTACAGGATGGGTTAAGTTTCTTTTTCTCATGTGGATCCAATTGACTAAGCCCAGTTATTGAAAATTAATTTCTTTATCCACTGCTCAGCAGTGTTAGCTCTTCCAAAAGTCAAGTGTTGATACATGTGTCTCTCTGATTCTGGATTCTCTATTCTCTTCCATTGGTCTATTTATTTGCCTACCTTTGTATCTATACCACACTCTTTTAATTAGAGCTTTATAACAAGTCCTGATATCAGCTAGAGCAAGTCCTTCTACCTCATTGTTTCCTTAAGACTGACTTGACTATTCTTAGCTCTTTGCATTGACACACACATTTTGGAATCAGTGTGGTAATTTCCAGAAAAATCTGCTAGGATCTTAATTGGGATTGCCTTACATCAGTAGGTCAATTTGGCGGAGTTAACATTTTTATATTTTGAGCCCTCCAATATCTCCATTTATTTTTATATTTTTCAATTTCTCTTAATAATTTTAAGGGTTTTTTTTTTTTGGTAGAAATGCCACACATCTTCATGAGGTTTATTTCTATTGATATTGTTTGATGGCAAATTGTATCCTTAAAAAAATTTTATTTTCTATTATTTGCGGTTGGTATATAGACACTAAGTTGATTTTGTATACTGACCTTGTATTCAGCAGACTTGTGCATCTGGTCATTTTTGTTGAGCCCCAGAAATTGTACATGAAAAATTATAGAGATTAATTCTGGTTTCACCTCAGAAGATGTAGACAGCTATAAGGACAGTTGTTCCCACCCTAACAACGAGAAAATGCTGGACAAACTGCAAACCAGTGAAGAACTCTTAAAAGAACTGCTATGACAGGGCAAAAATATAACCCAAAATTTAGGGAGAGACAAGCTCCTATACGGAAAAACAGGATGCGAGCATTTGATTACCTGGGGCAGATGCCTCCAGATGCCACGTCAGTAACAAGAATCAGCTGGAAAATTGTGACAATTAATTGTAAAGACTGAGTGTAGGTTAGTGTGATACAGTGAAGCCCCTGGCTTGCATCGTTTTTCTGTGAGAACATCATCAGGAGCTCACAAGGAAAACTGGAGAAAATCCTGAGGAAATTTTCTTCACAGGGATGGGTGGATGAGGAGATTAGAAACCGCTGCAGAAACTCTGCCCAAACCCATCTATCCTGTCTCCCTTATGGAACAAAAGGCTTAATCTGCAGGGATAATGAAAACAAAAACTATATCCTTAGGGCACTTGTGGAAGCCCATTGCCACTGGGGGACAAAAGCAGGAAAGCCATGTTCATCCCTGGGAAAAAGTCAGGAATAAGTTCTAGCCCAGCGCTTGATTTGGAGGAGGGACAGGAACACTTAGTGAAGGCCTACAGGAAGCAGGTTCACAATGTCTGACTAAAATTGAAACAATTAGAAAATCAGAGAACTCTGCCTTCCCCATGCCCCTCCTCCATAACCACTCTGATAAGCATCAAGTAAGATAAGAATGGAATACAGCTAGGAGAGCTGCAAAAGACAGATTCTTTCTGGGGAGCAGTTCAAAGGGAAGACTCAAAGCAGAAAGAGATGAAGCCAGGTGTAGAGCAGACATTTGGAGAAACACCCTGGTAAATAGCCCACACAAGTTATCATTAGAGAAATTTGAAGCCTATGGTACACTGAGGTTAACCATACCAACAACAAACTTCAAACCCAACTCAACTCCAGACAAACTTAACACAAATCCCCACATTGCTAAGGACCTAGCAGAAGGAAAGCATGTTTATCTCTAAGCACAAAACATATTTACCTCAGCATCTATTATTTTATATAACACATCTGATTTTGAACAAAAATTTATGAGGCTGTCTTACTTGACTCAAGCTGTCATAACAAGATTCCTTAGACTGGGTGGCTTAAGCAGAAATTTATTTCTCACAGTTCTGGAGGTTGGAAGTCCAAGATCAGGGTGCCAGCATGGTTGGGTTCTGATGATGAAAACAAGCAGGACCCTGTGGGGCCTTCCCAGGGACATGCCCCACCCCTGTGTTCCCCATCTGTTCTTCATAAAATTGCTTTAGCTTCCTAGGCCTTCCCTGAGTTCCAAAGAGCAAATTTAATCAGAGAAGTGAAAAAACAAAGAAACACAATCAAGCAAAACAAAATAATAATAGTTTAGCCATAAAACAAAGTCAAGAAAGTCAAGTCTTTATTTCCTCCTCAAGAGCTGTAGATAATATCCTGAGCCACATCCTTAAGTTGTTTTGCAGATACTAAAAACCCCACCAGGTGGAAAAAAGTTAACTGCATGCTAACCACCAGCAAGTGAACTGCAAACTGTTTGGAACCAGGATGTTGATGATCGAGATCCTCAAAACACCACTCTATTACTTCATCATCAACCAATCAAAAAACTGTGCATAGATTGTGCATACCCTCTCTCACACTGTCTTTAAAAACCCTTCCCTGAAAGTTGTTGGAGAGCTCAGGTGTTCTAAACATGAGCTGCCTATTCTCCTTGTTTGGTACCCTACAATAAATGCTATACTTTCCTGCACCACAACCCAGTGTCAATGGACTGGCTTTGCTGTGCATTGGACGAGCAGACCCAAGTTTGGTTTGGTACCAGTGAGAGCTCTCTTCCTGACTTTCAGATGGCTGCCTTCTCTCTGTGTCCTCATATGGTAAGAGAGAGAAAGAGAGTGAGCATGCAAGCTCTCTGGTGTCTCTTTGTATATGGGCACTAATCCCATCACGAGGGTCCCACATCTAATTACCTCCCAAAGGCTTCATCTCCAAATACTATCACATTGGATGTTAGGGCCTCAACATACAAATTTGTATAGCAGAGGCATACAAAAAGTCAAGAAAAATAAAAATCTGAAGAGACAAAGCAATCATCAGAACCAAACACAAATATGATACAGATGTTGGCACTATCTTATAGGAGATTTAAAGTAATTATAATTAATATGTTAAAGGATCTAATAGAAAAGGTATTTTGAAGATAATTTTAGCAGAGAAATGTAAACTGTAAGAAAGAATCAATTTAAAAATGCAGTAACAGAGAAGAAAAATGCCTTAAACAGGCCCATCAATAGACAACATAGCAAAAGAAAGAATCATGGAACTTGAAAGTAGGTCAATAAAAATTATATAAACTGATAAGAGGAAAAATAGGATGGGAGAGAAAAAAACAGAACAGAGCAACCAAGAGCTGAAGGAAAATACCAAATGGTATAATATACATGTAATTGGAATCCCAGAAGGACTAAAGAGAAAGAATATGAGACAGAACAAATATCTGGAGAAATAATGGCCAAAAATTTTCTAAAATTAATGCCATACCCCAAACCACAGACCTAAGAAGCTCAGAGAACACCATGAAGGATAAATATCAAAATCAAACCAAACCAAAAAGAAAACCCCACAAAAAACCACAAAAAAACCCCAAACCCACTAATTTTTGTATTTGCTAGGCTACCCTAACAAAATGCCACAGACTGGTTGACTTAAGCAACAGAAATTTATTTCTCACAGTTCTGAAGTGTGCAAGTTCAAGATCAAGGTATGGAAGGACTGATTTCCTCTGAGGCATCTCCTTGTGGCTTGCAGATGGCCATCCTCTTTCTGTCTCTTCACGTGGTCATCCCTTTGTCCATGACTATCATCCATGGTGTCTCTTTTTGGGTCCAAACTTTCCCTTCTTATAAGGATATCAGTCAGATTGGATTAGGAACCATCTTAACAGCCTCATTTAAACTTAATCACCCCCTTAAAGACCATATCTTCAAATACAGTCACATCCATGGTAATTGGGGTTAGGATTTCAACATATAAGTTTGAGGGGGGAACACAATTCAGTCCACACCATATTCAAAGTGCTGAAAACCAAAAGCAAAGAGAAAATCTTAAAAATAGGAAAAAAAAAAAAAAAAGTACCTGCAGAAGAACAAGGATAAGAATTACAGCAGACTGTAATTCTTTTTCTCCCCCTGCAAGTAAGAAGAAACCATGCAAGTAAGAACACAATGGAGTGACATATTTAAAGTGCTGAAAGTAAGAAAAACCTGTCAACTCCAATTCTTTGCTCGGCAAAAAATATTCTTCAGAAATGATGGAGAAATACTTTTTCAGACAGATGTTGATAAAATTCATTGCCAGTATGCATACTCCCCAAGAAATGTAAAAAAACACAAAAAGCAGAAAACAAGCAAACAGAAAACCCTTTGGGTGAAGGAATATGTATTGGTCAGAAATTAACAGGCATACCTCAGAGATACCACTGGTTTGTTTCCAAACCACGTTAACAAAGTGAGTCACACAAATTTTCTGGTTTCCCAGTGCATATAAAAGTTATGTTTCCACTATATTGTAGTCTATTAAGTGTGCAATAGCACTATGTTTAAAAAAACAATGAACATACCTTAATTTAAAAATGCTTTATTGCTGAAAACTGCTAACCATTATCTGACAAGTCTGGGTTGCTGCAAACCTTCATTTTATAAAATATGCAGTATCTGCAAAGTGTAATAAACCAAAGCACAATAAAATGCGGGATGGCTGTATATACAAAAATTTTAATGAAATAATAGAATAAACAAAATGGAATACATGAAAGAAAATAAAATCTTTTTTTTTAGAATTAAATGTGCTAAAAAAAATAACTGATCATATAAAGCAAAATATGACAATGTAGTGTGTTTAAAACATGAGTAAAATGAAAATAGATGATAAAAATAGCACAATTTTAAAATTTACTGATAAGTTCTTAAAAGACCTAGTTAGAAAAGAACTTCTTTTCTTTCTTAACATAGACATTTATTGTTATAAACTTCCCTCTTAGAAATTCATTTGCTTCATACCATAAGTTTTGGTAATTTGTGTTTTCATTTTTGTCTGTTCAAAGTTTCTTTTTGACTCCTTTGTTTTATTTCTTCTTTGACCCATTGATCACTACAGATTTTAGTAATTTTAGTCTTTTTTCCTAATCCACCTAGCTGAAGGTTTCTCAATTTTTTTGATATTTTAAAAAGTACCAAATTTGATTTTATTGATTTCTCTATTTTTCTCTATTTCATTTATTTCTGTTCTATTCTTTATTATTTCCTTCTTTCTGCTATTTTTGGGATTAGTTTGTTCTTTTTCTAGTTCCTTAAGATGTAAAGTTTCTAGTTCCCTACATCATTGATTTGAGATCCTTGTTTTTTGACATCAGTGTTTATAGCTATAAATATCAATCTTAGTCCTAGTTTTCACTGTCTCATAAGTTTTCGTGTTTTGTTTTTGTTTTCATTCATCTCTAAGTATTTTCTAATATCCCTTGTGATTTCCCCTTTGATCCAGCAGTTGCTTAAAAATATGTTGTTTAATTTCCACAAATTTGTGAATTTTCCAGTTTTGGTTCTGTTATTGATTTCTAACTTCATCCCGTTGTGGTCTGAGAAGATATTTTGCATGACATCTTTAAAATCTATTGAAAGTTAATTTGAGGCCTAACATATGGTCTACCCTGGAAAATATCTTAAGTGTATTTGAGAAGATGTATGCTGTTGTTGTTGGGTAAAGTGTTCTATGTATGTCTATTGGATCTAGTCAATCTACTGTGTCCTCTGTTTCCTTACTTATCTTCTATTTGATTGTTCTATCCATTATGGAGAGTGGTCTAATGAAGTCTCCAACTATCAGTAATTCCTGCAAAGGAGAGACTTACTTTTGTCATTTTGCTATTTGTTTTCTACCTTCCTTGTCCCTCTTTTCCTACATTATCATCTTCCTTTGTGTTTAGTTGATTTTTTTGCAGTGAAATGTTTAAGTTTCTTTCTTATATAATTTTACACATATTCTATATCTATTTTCTTTGTGGTTACCATGGAGATTACAATTAAACATACTAAAGCTGTAGTGGTCTAATTTGAATTATACTTGCTTAACTTTAATAATAAACAAAAACTCTGCTCCTTTACAACTCTGTCACCACCCCTTTCAGTTGTTGATATTACAAAATTACATCTTTATTCATTGTGTGCTCCAAAACAAACTAATAAGTCTTTTAAATGCATTAATCTCTTAAATTATGTAGAAAACAAAATGTAGAGTTACAAATCAAAGTTACAATAATACTAGCTTTTAGAACTTCCAGTGTACTAACCTTTATTGAGATCTTTATTTCTTCGTACAACTTTGAGTGACTCTGTAGGTTGCTTTCATTTCACCCTACAGGACTTTCTCTGCATTTCTTGCAGAGAAAATCTAGTAGTAAACAACTCTCTCAGCTTCTGTTTACCTGGGAATGACTTAATTTCTCCCTTACATTTGAAGGACAGGTTTTCCATATATAGGGTTGTTGACTGACAGGTTTTTCTTTTTTTTTTTTTAGTACTTAGAATATATTGGCCCATGGCCTCCAAAGTTTCTGATAAGAAATGTGGTGCTAATCTTACTGAGAATCCATGGTATATTACAAGTCCTTCTCAACCGATGCTCTGAAGATTCTTTGTATTTAGCTTTCCAGAAACTTCATTATAATATGTCTCAGCGTAGGCCTCTTTGAGTTCATCTTACTTGCAGTTTGTTGAGCTGCCTGGATGTTTATATTCATGTCTTTCATCAAATTCGTGAAGTGTTCTGCCCCTTTCTCCCTCTCTTCTCCTTCTGGGACTCTGACAATGAATATGTTGATTGATTTCATGGTGTCCCATGGGTACCTTAAGCTCTGATAATTTTTCTTCATCTTTTTTCCTGTTTCTCAGTCTTGACAATTTCTTTTGTCTTATCTTCAAGTTCATTGATTCTTTCTTCTGCCTACTGAAATTTTCCTTTGACTCCTTCTAGTGAATTTTAAAATTTCAATTATTGTACTTTTTAGCTCTATAATTTTTTTGGTTTCTTTTTAGGTTTCCTATCTCTTTTATTGATACTTCCGTATTGTTCATATATTTTATTGACTTTCTCCACATCTTCCTTTAGTTCTTTGAGCATCTTTAAGATAGTTGTTTTAAAATAGATGTGCCATCAAGTCTTTATCAAGATCAGTTTCTGTTGATTTATTTTTTCCTTTTAATGGAAAATTCAAGAGGGAAGTTTATATTTTCCTTTATATACATTGTGATATGATTTTTTTGTTGAAAGCTGGACATTTGAATCTACTGTGGTAACTCTGGACATCAGATTAGCCACCTTTCCCACTGTTTGCTTTCTGTTATTCTTTTTGTTTTTTTAAATTGTTGTAGGCTGCCTCTGTGCCAAGGATCACACTGAGGTATAAACTTAAGGTCCTTTCAGGTCTTTTTTGAGTCTTTGCCTTTCCCACTTTCTAATTTTCCCCATATATGCAGTTGCTTTTGAATTTCCTAGTCTTTAATGTCTGGCTCCAAAGAGTGGAAAAAGAGAAAAAGGAAGGAAGAGGAAGGGCACCAGTCCTTTAAATCCACTGTAAGTCACTTCAGCTGGCAGTTGGGGAGGTGCAACAAAAACAGCTTCTCATCTCTTTGTCTGCACTTCTGTACCTGAAGCAGCAATTGGGGATCAGGACATATATCCCAGATATTTGGAGTACAGGGTCTTGTTTTGCCCACCCTGATACATGCAAGCTGTGTGCAAGGTGCTCCAGGAACTTGTGCACAATTGCCTGCAGTGGAACTGGGAGTGGCAGATGGGTAGCTGCTCCCCTGTGCCAAGAGCTGAACTTGATTGAAATTAACCACAATTTACAGTCCAAGCCTTCCCTTGGAAATTGAAAGCCTTCAATAGACTACAGAGTTCCAAAAGAGTTACATCAGACAGATTCTGCCAGTGCAATTGTCTAGGCAGTGAGAGAGATTCCTGGTGCTTCCTGCTCTGCCATCTTCCCAGAATCCTATCACCTGTTATTTTCAAACTGCATTAAAAATAATATAGGTAATCTATTTCTAATAATTTTTCTTAACATTCTGATCTTCTAAACTAATTTACAACAATTTTTTTTTAGTGTTATCTCTATATGTTTTACTGGCTTTCAAGCTTACCAAAGTTTTATTTCTTTCTTTAATCATAGCTTTTCCATTCCTAGGCTTTCAACTTTAATTCATTTCTAATTATTTGGGAACACACATATTTAAGTAATTTATTTTGGAAGGTTATCTTAGTGGTGGTATTTTTGTTGTTGTTGTTTTTGTCTGCTTGGTAATATATATCTACTGACTTCACACTTAACTGGCATCTTATCTGGGTAGAGAATGCTACCTCAAAACACTATGGATATTGTTCTATGGTTTTCTGACATTTAGGGTTGATTAAGAGGCCAAGCTGGTTTAACTTTCTCTGCAGTCATCCTACTTTAATTTTTTTTCTCTTTTTTTTAGTTTTCTTTGTCTTTGGAATTTAAAATGCTCACAATGATTTCTCTGGATGAAAATCCATTTTCTTAAAAACATTTTTTTGACCATCTGAACCCTCTGAGTTCCTTAATTGTGCCTTTTTTAGTTCATACGTGGAAATTTCTTTTCTTCTGTTAATAGATTCCATTGATGAATTTTATGTTTCTCTCTCAAGTACATTTTTTAATTTTAGCGTTCTGCTTTTTTTTTTTTCAGGTCTCTATTTCAGGAATCCTCTCTTTGACCAATCTAACTTTTGGCTATAGTAGGAATGACATAATAAAAGTGGTAGTTTTTTTTGCCCTCCTTGGCTGTGCAGCTCTCATAGGAGGTCACCCCCTTGCCCTTGAAGTTCAGTGAAATCTTCCATCATCCTCGTGGTGGGAATCACAGGGGGAGGTTACCCACTTCCAATACACATCCATAATAAATCACACTTTTTATTGTCTTACCAAAATCTATAGAAGGTTCTTTTATTCCATCTTACAGATGCAGAGTGTTGTGGGGTTTTTTTTCTTTTTATTATCTTATTTTCTAGGCTTTTTGAGGGAGTTTCAAGAGGGGGGATTTTTAGTCAGCTTCATCTTAATGCCATGTCTGGAACTCAAGCCACTGAATTATTATTTTTTAAATATATTTAGACCTAGGTCAACAAATTCAAATGCAAGAAAAGGGTTAAATTTCTTCCACAAGTGTTGGCAAAATCTGTAGAAAAAAAGAGGAACAGCTTTTAATAAAGAAAGTTACAAAGTATACAGTCATTGAGGAGGAAAGCTTTCAGGGGTGTAGGAGGGGTTGCTCCTCCTTCCACTGCCAACTAGCACAGACAGACAGACAACAAACAAGGTCATTCCCAGACAGTTACTCCAACAGCAGAAACCAGTGAAGATGGGTCTCGGACGGTGAGTGATCATTCTTATTCTTGAAAGGCAGTTATGAGTTAAGTGACCTCAGTGTCAGGCTGAGAACGAGGATGTTGCTGTTTTCTGTCCTTCCTGCCCAAGAATGCTAATTATGTATTAAGGATGTATTTATGCAGAAGGAATATCTGGGAGAAAGAGCAATCTATGCTATGGAAGTTTAGCTACAGTCTTGAAGCCATTCGTACCTTCTTGCTCCATCACTCTAAGATGATCCCATACCTCCAAGGCAGGGGAGCTTTTAAAAAATGTCTGTCGAAGATATTTGACTACTAATTAAAGATGAGAATTATGGAAATGTCAAAATGTTTATTGGTTGTTGGGGGTTTTATAAGTGATTTAATTTTGATTTTTGAAATTTGTTTTTCAGATATTTAAATGTTACAGTTACTGATTTCAAGAATCAGGAAATTTTAAAATGTCTGTACAACAAATGACAGGGAGTAAATTCAATGGACACCAAGGTCAGTTTGGCCTGGGGGTGGGGAATGAGATAGAGAAAGTAGAAGGAGAGAGGCCGAGGAAAAGGAAGAGGAATAAGAGGTGTAAAAAGAAAATGCAGAACCCAGACCATGAGTCACAAAGAGGCCATAGGAGATTCTGAGCAGGGTGAGTTGGCAGAAGGAGGTAGACTAATTCAGTTAGCTACCAGGTATTGAACATGCATGATATGCTGTGTAGTTTACTAGTGTGATTTCACTGAATTTTAATCTTCACAGTGACTCTCAGGCAGATGATATCATCATTGTGTTTTATGGATGAGATAACTGTGGCTTAAAGCAGCTAAGTAATTAACTCAAGGTCACGCTGGTCATAAGGCGTAAAAATCTTTCTTTCCACTTTGTCGTGCACCACAAGGTTTCTCCATGTCCTGGCAGGCCCCCATGGCAGTGACTTACTGGAAGAAGTCACATCCACCCTTCTCTTGGATGGTGGCAGCTGTGGTCACTGGTTATTTATTATTGTTCTTTGAAAATCTACGTAACCCTCATCTATCCAGTGCTTACTGGTTTGGTAGACAGCTTTGCTGCTTTTATTTCAGAAGATTAGAATTTAATTTCCAAGTAAAGACTCCTTTTCCCTCCAGTGAAATTTTGAAATGTTACCCACGTATGAAGTGAGCAATTTCAGAATATATAATTTTGTGGAACCATAGAAGTGGTAGCTTATGCCAACACTGCCTGCAGATGTCTATAGAACCATAGGCCACTGTCTACACTGTTCTTGTTAAGATTCTCTTTGTTTCACAGTGCCTGAAAATTGATCATGAACAGGAAATTTTAAAATATAAATGGCCAATACTATTTAGTCTTACCTGAAATAAAAGAAATGCAAATTAAAAGTGAAATGTCATTTTTCTTTTATCAACTTGGCAAATATTTTGTTTGAAAAGCAAGTAAGAATCCTATGTGTTTCTAAGGAGGGAGGAACATTTATACCCTTATTACCTGTTGATGATAATATAATCTTTCTAGACAATAATCTAGATACATACCAAAAGCAAAATGTATACGCCTTTTAACGAAGTAGTTCAACTTTTAGGAATTTATTGTAAGGACGCAAGCATATTTTTCTTGCCATTGTTTCTCATAGGGAAAATCTTAGAAACAACTTAAATATCTAAACATAAGTAGTTGGTTAATTATGGAACACCCATGATGAAATACCATGCAATCATTAAAAACTCTATTGTAGAACAATTCTTAATGTATTTTTATAAGAAAAAACCAGAATGTACACTGCTACTACTTTTATACATGATACTTCTATACACACAATGTTAGAAATACAGATGATTTTTATTTTCTACTTTGTGCTTTTGAACTTGGATCACATCTGCAGGAAGAAAAATAAAAATAGATATTTAAGAAAAAGTAACCAATAGCTGGCTTCTCTCAGAAAAGCAGTCAGCTGTCTAATGGTATGTGATCACTCATAATTTGTAGAATTCCATTGTTAGGGCTTTGGCCCTTTATGTTTAACTTTTTTGTCTCTTGACTCCTTCTTAAAATATACTCACTCTACCCATAAATCACTAGATCCTGATAAGCCTGTTTTCATAGAATATTCTATGTGGAAGAGACTGGAGTGCTCATTTCCTTATTTTACAAATGGAACTCATGGCTGTGGAGTGAGCTCCACGGTGAAAGGAAGAACAGTGCAGGGGTTAAGTGGCCACAGTTAGGAACCAAAGTGCTAGTGTTTCTGTCCCGGATTCTTTCACTTTCTAGCTGTGTGACCTTGGACAAATTGCTTAACAATTGAAATCCTTAGTGTTTTACTGTATAACGGGGATAATTGTGATAATTGTGAGAGTTTAATGAGATAATCCATGTAAGGTACTTAGAACCTTGCCACGATAAGTACTCAGTGATTATTATTATTGTTGTTGTTTATTACTATTACTGTTAGGATTAAGAAATAGAAGGGAGGTCATTTGTCCAAGATGATACAGCTACTTGATGTCAATGCTAGGATTAGAATTCAGGAAAGTTTTTTCCCAGCAGAAGTGTTCAATCCCCTCTGAGCCTGTCAGGACAACCCTAGGCTGGGCTCCCAGGGGAGCTGACAGTGAAACAGGCAGAGCCCAAGGACAAGACCAGCCACTTCCAGGAAATGACTCTGATCACAGTGGGAAGCCAAATGCTGGAAAGGAGGATGAGGGTAGGGAAGCCGAGAGCCAAGTTAGATGCAAGGATGAAGCCAGGAGCAAAGAGCTAGTACAGGAGAGAAAAGATGGCTCAGAGACCCTCCTGAGGCTTTTTAGACCACCAGCTGTGGGCTTCATGGGAAGTCAACATAATTTAAACACCCAAGGTCTGGGTAATTAAGTAGAAAAATGGGGTGCATGGGGGAATTGCAGGTATAGCTGTGAGAAGATGCCTGGCAAGTAGTACTCATAGAGGATGAGGTGGACACTGGGAGGGGTCAGAACAAGGACACTCTCTCCCCTCTGCCCCGAGCCCAGGCATCCATTGTGACTATCCTAAAGTCACAGCCTACATTTGAAGAACCATAAACAAGCAAAAATACAATAAAATTTGCTTTAAAAATTCCTCAGGCAGCAGATTGCAGAACTGAGTTAACAAGGAAATCATTTAGGAAACTATTAGGCTAATAGGACTATAGAAAACTAATTCAAGGAGAGGCGTTGAGGACATAAAACCAGGGCAGTTATGGTAGGGTGAGAGAGGAGAGGATGCATTTAGGAGATATTTACACACCAGAATTGATAGGATTTGGTTTTTGACAGATATGGAGCTTGGAAGGAGAGATCTAAGTATACAGCAGCATCCTCACAAAATGGGGGATATAGCAAGTGGATTGGGTTTGGGCCAGGGGAAAGAGGACAGAAGTTGAATACATTTTTTAACATGCTGAATTTGAGATCTCTTGGAGCAGCTAGATGGTGATGTCCAAGTAGACAAGTGGATATACAGGTGTAAAGCTCAAAAAAGAGGTATGGGCTGCAGAAAACATTAAGAGTCTTCAGCACAAGTATAGGTGATAGTTGAAATTCTCATTGTGGGTGAGATCACTAGGGAGAGGGGATGGTGAATTGAGAAGAAGCCAAGGATGGAAGCTGGAAAATTTTGACATTTAAGGAGGTAGATGAGGATAAATAGTCCACAGTAGACACCAAGGAGACACTAGAGAGAATGGGAACAGAGCAGGAGAAAAGTGATGTCATAGGAGCCAGGGGAGGAGAGAGATGCAAGAAAGAGAAGGACAGCTGTACACCTGAAACTAACATAATATTATAAATCAACTGTACTTCAGTTTAAAAAGAGAGGAGGACATGTTCATGGAAAGACAAAGCATATTTACCAAATTTCTACACTGAGCACATGAGATACAGAAAACGTGACTCTAGGGACTAAGGGTTAAGGGTTGGTTGTGTCCCCTCAAAATTTATATGTTTTAAGACTCTTGGTACAGAGTCTTAAATTGCTTTCCAGAAAGGTTATAGCCATTCACAATCCCACAATCAGTAGTATATGAAAGTACCATTCTTCTTAATGGTATCTCAGGATGTGACTGTATTTAGAGATAGGGTCTTTACAGAGATAATCAAGCTAAAATGAGGTCATTAGGATGGGCCCTAATCCAAGATGACTGATATGCTTAAAAGTAAGAGGAAATTTGGACACAGAATCATGCATAGAGGGAAGACCATGTAAAGAGACTTGGAAAAGATGGCCATCTACAAGCCAAGAAGAGAGGCCTAGAACAGATCCTTCCCTTAAAACCCTCAGAAGGAGGGTTGTTTAAACCACAAAGTTTGTGGTACTTTGCTATCACAGCCTTAACAAACTAATACATTTGGTGGGTGTACATAATCCTTTGGTGAGGGTGCAAATAGCCAGAGAAAGAAACTGTGAATAAATATCTCAGAGAGGTTGGTGAGGAGCCAGTAAAGGATTAGGTCACCTAAGCTAAGAGGAGAAAAATATTTCAAAAAGTAGAGGGTAGTCACGGTGTCAAATTCTGCAGAAAGGTGAAGTAGGAGAATGACTGAAAATGTCAGTCCAGAGGTCCGTGGTGACCTTTGCAGAGCATTCCCAGCTGAGTAGAGGGGATAGATCTTAGAGAGCTGAGAACAGAGACAGCAGATAGATCACTCCCACAAAACATCAGGTGATGAAAGGGGACCTCTTCACTGAACCAAACTCGCTTCTGCTGTCCATAAAGAGCCACACGGAGACACCCTAGAGTCAATCGGCCAGACCTGGAGGCTCCTCTGCTTTCTGCAGCTGTCATTTTACATGTTGGATTTGTGGTACTGACATAGATTCCATTCTCTTTTGTTAAGCCATAAGAAATGTGTTTTTCAAAGCCTCTCAGATATGAACCCTATGATGAATCTGATGTTGTAAGGGGGGTGTTGTAAGACTGTGGTGAATCTAATGATGTAAAGGAAAAAACAAGCCTGAGTGGAATTTGGGGGATTATTATAACTTAGGTCAATAAGCAGGAATAAACAGAGTAGAATTGGAATAGGGAAGTATTAAAGCATTGTCTTAGAAAGCAAAGTGAGTTTAAAATTTGCCTTCTGCAGCCTCAGGATATTATTGGCCAAGCAATGCAAATGTCACACTTCTATATTACTGGGGATCAAATTAATCAGGTTTGACTCTACTAAAAGATCTAATAAATTTTTTTAAATGAACATTTAGCTAAATAAATGAATTAGTCAATAGCAGCCAGGAAATAACCATGGGGTAAAACCTGAAATAAATAAGTACCCAAAAGATAAACCTGGATCATCACCTCCAACTTACAACTACTTTCAACCAAGTAAACAATAAATCTTTATCAAGAACCTGATAGTTTTAAGGAGGATACAGAAGAAAAAGCCGACATACAATTTTTATAATCTAATTGGGAATGGAAAACAACAATTATGAAGTGACAAAAGCAATCCAATGCTGTTAATAATTAAGTGATTTTAAATATACAAATAACAAAATTTTAAAATATACAAATATACAAAATTTTAAAATATACAAATAAATTTTAAAATATATTTAAAAATTTTAAAATATACAAATAAATTAAAAAATTTTTAAATATACAAATAACCAAATAATGTTCATTTTCAGTAGACATTGAAGAAACACCAATGAGATGTTTTCACTTATCAAACAGTAAACAAATAATCCAATTACAAAATGGGCAAAAGACATAAAAACATTTCCCCAAAAAGGATATACAGATGATAAGTAAGCACATGAAAAGATGTTCAACATCATTAGCCATTATGGGAATGAAAATTAAAACCATAGTGAGCTATTATCGTACACTTATCAGAATGGCTAAAGTAAAAAATAATGGTAACACCAAATGCTGGCAGGATGCAGAGAAACTGGATCACTCATACGTTGCTGCTGGGACTGTAAAATGGTACAGCCACTCTGGAAAACCGTTTGGCAGTTTCTTACAAAACTAAACATACATTTACCATATAACCCAGCAATTGTATTCTTGGGCATTTATCCCAGAGAAATGAAAACCTATGCTCACACAAAGAACAGTACATGAATATTCATACCAGCTTTATTCTTAATAGTCAAAAACTAAGGGGAAAAATGTCCTTCCTTGGGTGAATGATTAAACAAACTGTGCTATACATATACCATGAAATAGTACTCTGCAATAAAAGGAAAGAACTACTGATACACACAGAAACTTGAATGAATCTCCAGGGAATAATGCTAAGTGAAAATGCCAATCCCAAAATGCTACTGTGTGATTCCATTTATATGACATTCTTGAGACAACAAAATCACGGAGATGAGAACAAGTTGGTGGCTGCCATAGTTAGGGGTGGTGGGGAAAGGAAGAGGTATGTGTGGCTACAAAGGGATAGCACCAGGGAGCCTTGTGGTGGTGGAACAGTTCTGTATCCTGATAATGGCAGTTGTTACATGAATCTACACGTGTGATAAAACTGCATAGAACTACACACACACACACACACACACACACACACACACACAGAGGAATGCACATAAAACAAAACTGGTGAAATCTGAATAAACTCTGCGGATTAAACCAATGTCAGTTTCCTGATTTTGACATTGTACTAGTGTTATACAAGACATTACCATTGGGGGAAATTGGTTGAAGGGTACATAGGGCCTCCCTGTACACTTCTTTTCAGTTTCCTTTGAATCTTTAATTATTTCAAAATAAACAGTTTAAAATGTAATTTTAAAAGACAAAATTTTCATCTTCACTAAGTATTAAGGAAATGCCAGTGCAAACACCAATGAGATATATTCATTTATCAAATTAATAATTTATATTTCATTAGGGGATGGGGGTATTAATGCTCAGAGTATACAGGAAGAATGGTACTTTCATATACTACTGATTGTGGGATTGTGAATGGCTATAACTTTTCTGGAAAGCAATTTAAGACGCTGTATCAACAGCCTTAAAAATTCAGATACAAGCAAACTTGGCCACTGCCTATTTCTCTATGTTCTAAGTAATTTTTTCGGTTCATTCAGCACCTTTGTTCCAGGCACTATGCCACACATTTGAAATATACCAAAGATGAGCAAATATGATTTCTGTCCTGAAAGAGCTCAGCTCAGTAGTAAATACATCAAATGTGGTGATATTTTTATGAGTGAAGTGTGTGGGGTTCCCCAGGAGCACAAAGGTGTCTGTTTTCTGTTTGTCTGTAGGTAGTATTGTGTCTTAGATAAGTGCCAGCATTTTGAGTCAGTCGGGCTGGTGTCAAATAATAAGTAGTTAATAAGTAATTTTGTACTTATTAGCGATGTCACCTTGGGGAAGCTATCCAGCTCCCTGAACTTCAGTGCTTTCATCTGTAAAATGAGGCTACTGGTACTTACCAATGCTATGAAGGTTATAAGAATTTATAATGGATGTAAAGTCTTGTGAAAATGAAATATTTTAGGCTTCACATTCTTTCCTTTAAAATCTATTATTTCCTATCTTTTAAATGAAGTCTTAAATTTCTTTGGCTCTGCCTTTTCTGACTCAGTTCTAGCAAATGGATTTTTACCTGTAACTCAAAAGTTGCTATAATAGACCTTCTAATTATAGATAAGGGAAGGCCAGGCTCAATGCAAGTGAATAAGGTGAAAGCCAAACAAAAAAGCCACCTAAAATATATTTATATGAGGTAGGATGCCAAAAACATTAAAATGAAACCCTGTCCTGTGATTGGTAATCAAGTGAGTGTCTTCATGAAGTTGTCCTTGAAACCCCCTTTTTAAAAGCCTTTTGGACCTCAAATATTTTAGTTCTGCTTGTCTGCTTTTAATTTATAAAGACGTTTTTGCTCATTAGCCATCATGGGTAACATATTCAAATTTACACTTCTAATTCTAGAAGATACATAAACTATCATTTTTCTTTATCATAAAAATATGCTTATTTATCTTGTTCTAATAATTTCACCTTTAGGGATCTATGTAATTAGATAATCAGGGATGTTAACAGATTTGTGCACAAAAATGTTTATTACACCATTATTTACTATAATGAAAAATAAGGATCAACCTAAATTTTTCATAGTAGGTGAATGGTTAAGTAAACTAAAAGTGAAGTTGATGTTGACTTCTTGATGACAGAAGAAAACATAAGACTATGGAATTATAAAGAAAATAATGCAGAGAAACAAGATAGCAAGCAAATACGTCAAAATAGTCATAGTGATCACCTCTAGATTGGTGGGATTGCAGAAATAGGGATTTCACTGCTCTGCTAAGGAGGATGAAATCAAGGTAAAAAGTCATCTGGTAGGGGGGTACAGACTCTAAGTCAGAAGCGGCCAACATAGAACACCTTTGAGACCCTCAGATAACAGAAGTGAGTGATGGAACAAGACAGGTGAGAGCTGGGAGACAGAAGCTAAGGGGGTTGAAAGTGTGGACCCAGCAAGACACTTCCCTATGGAAGCCAGATCCTAAGGCAGAGGCCACTTATTTTCTTCTCTTCTGACTGAGTTGGGAGTGTTCCCAAGATCTTCCCCTGGGGGTTGGAAGGAAGTGGATTGGGAGCAAGGAGAGAACTTGATTGAGAGCTCAGTGGAGAAGGTGGAAATTCGAGGAACATGGAGAATTTAGACAGTAGGGAGTAGAAAAGTTAATGTGCCCATTCAGTGGCTCACCCAAGACTTTATTTCCAAGAGAATTCCCTGGCTTGTTAAGTGTTCATGGTTGCCAGAAAATAAAAGTTAAAAAAAGGAAAACAGGCTCAAACTCAGGCTCTTTAATGCCTCCAGCTGAATTTTCACACATACAGGCAAAATGATCCCTTTAAACACTACTTAGTTATTGATATCAGGGGCTCATTCAGTTCTGGGGGGCCTTAGGAAAAACATCTGCTTAAAGGAACTTTGGGCAGGTTACTTAATTCTCTAAGCCTCAGTTTCTTCATCTGTTAGAAGGTTTAATAGTTTCAGTTTTTCAGAGGGTAAGGATTAAGTGAACTAATGGAGGAATATGAAATGCGTGGCTCAAAGAAGGAAGGAACAGTGATGGCTGTGATGAGCAGGGACAGGGCTAGCAGCTTACATAGGTGTTGTCCCTGGATCCTTACGATGACCGTGGGAGCTTGGTATTATTTTCCCCATTGAAAAAAAATGAGGAAATTGAGGTTTAGAGAGGTTTAGTAAGTTACTCAACATCACAAAATTAGTAAGGGGCAGAGTAGAGACATGTACTCAAAAAAGTGCCAAACCACACCAAAAAAGTACGCTGACATCTGACATTCTAATGATAGTCACATAGTATTATCAGTTAGAAATTAAAACAGATTCAATTCTATATACCACTAATACCTTGAGGTTGCCAGCTCTGTGTCCCTGAGCAAGTGGCCTAACTTCTCTGCAACTTAGTTCCCTCACTTGTAAAACTTTGTATGTTTGTTGTGCAGATTAAATGAAGTAACAGATTTAAAGTACTTAGCAGAGCACCTAGCTTATAAGCAATCAGCTAACAGATATTAACTTTAATAACATTTACTGGACCTGTTCCTTTGCTAAGCACCAGGAACGCAAAGGGGAATGAAACATGTCACTTGCCCTTGTGGAACTCAGGACAAGAGAGCCACATGAGCAGTGAGATTGTAGCACAATGAGGAAATAGCTATAATGGAAGAATAAGTAATGTGATTTGGCAGCACGGAAGATATAGATATTGTGAAAAGAGGAGGGGAAGGATGGCCAAAAAAAGGTTTCAGCTGTGAACTGTGGAATGATCTGGATCTTAAAGGAAGAGGAGCATTTTGCCAACAGAGAAGGCAGGAAAGGCATTCCAGACAGAAGGAACAGTTTGTGCAAAGGCAAAGAAGGCAAAAAAGTCTTGAAAGGATTTGAGAGGGTCAGGGAATAGTGAACAGTTCAAGTGTGACTAGAGGGTAAGTTATATGAGTTGACTGATAAAAGCAGAAGAGAAAACTTGGATTCAGGCTGTCAAGGGCCTCATGTGTCTTTTGCTAAGTAAGTGACTTCTGCCCATGAGGAACAGGGAGTAAGTCTTTAAAGCAAGGAAGTTTCATAATCAGATTGTTTTTGATGAAAGATAATGGTAGGGTAAAGGATAGTGAGAGGGAACCAGCCTGGAGGCTGCTGCAATAGCCCGGACAAATGGTGACAAAGATCCTAACATTGACTGCCATTGACATTGGAAGTGGGTGGGGAGGAAGGGGAAGTGAGGGGGTCACTTAAACACGTGTGAAATCCAAGGTATGAAAATGGCTTGGTCCCTTCTTACCACAGTCATCCCAAAGGACCAAAACAAAAACACAGAAAACCTCTTTTAAAAATAATCTCTTTTGTTTGTATGCAAATAGGCCATGCACAGTGAAAATGCAACTCAAGTGTGATGACCGATACAATATTCTGTCTTCAATCCATGAAACACGAAGATGGAACTGGTTTACAAATGCTGTCCTTCTTAAAAATTCCAACTCCTCACCTTAAAGCTGTAGCTAACCAGCGCAAGGCTTATTTGAAATTGTTTTCAGTCTTAAACCAGATATGTGGAAATCTATTTAAGGCACTTTTCAAAAGAAGCTTTACTGACATTGCTGCAGAGTAGGAAGAGCAACATCTTGTGTTACTGGAAAATTTCTTTCATATAGCAACACCTCTGTGTGGTGGTGGACCTTTAGAATTTTCCAAATAAAGGTGTGTGAAGGGAACTGCAAAAATAACACTTCTATGGTTCTGCACCACCAACTTGAAAATTGCAAATTCAAGTTGACAAATACATATTTTAAGGGTTCACAGAAGTCTTATGTGCATTGCTTTTGGTTACAAAGATGACACAGGGAAGTGAGCCTTTGGGTATGAAGTACCCCCTCCCTCAACCCTGCTGTGAAATGGAAGCTTTAAAAAATCCAGTGGTTTTTTTTTTTAAAACAAGCTTAGTCATATTAGTTGTGTTCTGTATGCCCCAGTCTATTTTATTTTACTTTGTAGTGCACATTTTATTTATACTCCTATATAAATATTTTGCATAAAAAGGTGCTTTCTCAGGTCTTTGTGCTTCCCTAAATTTGAAATATACTGCCATTTGTTAAAATGTGTTAGTTTTGTTATGTATTATATTCCCTCCTCTGCACACACAACAAAAAATACATGGACTTAACTCTTCTAGCATCTTTTACATTTAGAATATTACCTCATTTTATTTCTTCTAACCGAGGTTATAAAGGAAATGACAAATGTCAAACGCTTTGAGAAAGAAATGACTGTTTCTCAGAATGCGTAAGTGCATACTCTTAAGCAAGGGGCCCCTTTAAATTCAGAGATCACAATCTTCTGAACTGAAGTTTAATGTTCCCAGGTAATGCTAAAGATTGAAAGGATGTAAGTTTGGAATCAGATATTCACTGTTAGATTCTGAAAAGTTCCATCACCAATGTTGGCAGTTTACTGTATCAATTTTTAAACTTGCCACTGTATATATTTCCTTCCTCTTGGAAAGATTTTATGTGGTTTTGTTATCTGTTAACTAATAGGCCATCTTTTGAGTAAACTATCAGAGAAAATCCTGGGATTGTAAAATTGTATTGTAAACCTTACTGAATAGCTAGAGCATGGAATTATTAAATTAGTTAAGGATCACTGAGTCTACGCCTCCCTCAAGTGAGCTCTCTCGATTGTTCCACCCATGACTAATGGTCATGCAGACACTGTGACCATTTAAAATATGAAATATCTCTCAGAGAGCCTATCCTTGAGATGGAGGGCCTGGGGAAATTTTTCTTAACTGTGGCCTACATGATCTAGTTAGAATCTGCCTCATGCTTTTAAGATGGTATTTGATCATTAGGACATCATATGTAACTGAAGTTGTTTATGTTGAAATTCAGTTGGTGGCAAGTACCTTGACATTATCAGATTGCGTAGGTCTCCTGAACTCACCTGCAGGATCTGGGAGGACAGGGACCCTCTGCTTTTGCTCACCTTGGATCCCAGGACCAGCCCAGGGCCTGTACTTAATCAAGGCTGGTTAAGCATTTGTTGGTGAATGAAGGCAAATTAAAAAGTAGAAATTCCAAATGGTGCAATTACATCTGTGGATTTTTAAGAATTACTGAAAAATGGGAAATGTTAACTGAGATACAAAGATCAGTGGGAACACAGGTGAAGCATAAAATGTGTGTATTTGGACGTCACTAGAGTCTATAGTTACTACCAGTTCCCATGTATGCTCTGGCACCAGCCTTGGTGCTCTGCCCAGCCCTTCCAGGAAGTGTTTGTGCACTCAGCAGGCAGGCAAGGCAGGAGGGATGCTCTAGTTGTGATCTTGCTGGTATAATCCTGGTCTCTGTCCACTGAGTTGTGAATTCCTCGGTTCCCTTGAGCTGCCGTTCTTCTCTGGCTTAACCTTGTTTCTGACCTGTGGTCCAGTTCCCCTCTGGTCCCTAGGGCCTGTCCCCCAGTGAAGGGCCTTGTTCCATGGGGATAAACAAGGAAGTGTCTCCATTCACCACACTGTACATATCACACTTCTCAGAAACTCCTGATTCTGGGTGTGTCGTAGCACACCCCCACCCCATTCTGCCCTGTCTCCACCAGACCACCGATGCCTCTCGGACCCTGAGTGTGGGATGGCTGGCTCCTCACATGCCGGGGTTGTCGCCCCCAGCTCCATATTCCTCCCTTTCCTCACTCACCCAGACCACTAAAGTAAGAGCTCATCTAAAGGCCACCCCCATCTCCGGTACAACAGTACTGCTTTTTCTAAAATGCACGTACCCTGACGCTTACCGTTTCGACAGTTTTTTTCCTTAACCTACTTTTCAATACATGCTAATGTAATCTTCAATCCAAATAGACGTATTTTGCTGCTGAATATTAAGCCACCGTGTGATTTTGAGAGAATGTTTTGTATTCACTTGATAGAATCTTGCAAAACAACTGTTGGTGCCTCTTGCCTTTCTGACTTCTTAGAGGATATCTAGGCAAAAGTGTATCACTGGGTCCTAGTTTCAGTGTTCAGAAGCTGATCAAATACAAGTTAAGAAACAATACACATGGCCTCTTTCTCAGCATGCATGAATGATAGGCGTGAATTTGCATCATGAGAAAGTGAGTAGAAGGAGGGGCAGCTAGGGAGACCAAACAAGCCAGCCTAGGACGGGAGGGGAGCCCATGCCAGAGGTTGTAAGGGTGAGGGTCTCTCCTACCTTGTCGACCCGCTTGCAGGATATAAATACTTAGGCTGCAGAATTTGGGCTCAGAGAAAAAGACTCTGATGCTTAACTATATAAAATCTATTTTAAGTGTACTTCAAGATTGTATCTCCTCCTCAAAGAAAAAAGAAACATTTTATTTCTAAGAATGTTCCTCCAGTAACATGGAACTGAAAGCTTTTTTTTTTTTTAATTGATCTGGCCCTTAGAAAACAATGGGGGCTTTTTCTTTAATTTACCTAAGGAATTGACATAAAAATCTATGGCTCTGCACCAGAAAGATGCAGAAAATGTCAAAATAGAGGGCAGAACCACAAAACGAGATTTTTCACTGCAACATTTTATGCATGGCATCTGATAAATGTGCAACATGGAGAAGTGAACCTCTGGACTGTGAAATTCATGCTAATTTCTTACCCACTAGTCTAGAAGCCCTCTAAAATGTCACACCGTTCATTTGGTTGCTTTACCAGGAATCATTGCATGTGATGAGTGTGCATGTGTGTGTTTAATTAATAGATTTTATTTTTAAAACAGTTTTAGATTTACAGAAAAATTAAGCAGATAATACAGAGAATTCCTGTATACCCCCTACGCTGTACAGTTTCCCCTATTATTATCATCTTGCATTACTGTGGTATATTTGTCACAATTAATGAACGAATATTGATACATTATTATTAACTAAAGTCCATACTTTGTCTCCCTCTTTGTGTTCTATGGCTTTTGACAAATTTATAATAACCTGTATCTACCATTACGGTATCATACAGAGTAGTTTCCCTGCCCTAAAAATCCCCTGTGCTCCACCTATTCATCCCTCCTCAAGTACCCTGGCAACCACTGAACTTCTTACTGTCTCCATGGTTTATGTCTTTTTTAGAATGTCATCTAGTTGGAATCATACAGTATGTATGCTTTTCAAACTGGCATCTTTCATCAAGCAACATGCATATAAATTTCTGGTCATGTCTTTTTGTGGCTTGATAGCTCATTTTTTAATCACTGAATAATATCCCATTGTGTGGACGTATCATGGTTTGTTTATCCATTCACTTATTAAAGGGCATCTTAATTGTTTCTAGTTTTGGCAATTATGAGTAAAGCTGCTGTAAATATTCATGTGTAGGTTTTTGTGTGGACATAAGTTTTCAATTCATTTGGGTAAATACCTAGGAGCATGACTGCTGGGTCATATGGTAGGCTTCTGTTAAGTTTTGTAAGAAACTGTCAGATTGTGTTCCAAAGTGCCTATATAATTTTGCATTCCTACCAGCAATGAATGAGAGTTCCTTTTGCCCCACATTCTTATCAGCACTTGGTACCGTCAGTTTTGTGAATTGTAACCATTCTAACAGTTATGTAGTTAGTAGCTCGTTGTTGTTTTAATCAGCAATTCCCTAATGATATATGAAACTGAACATCTTTTCTTATGCTTTATTTGCCATCAGTATATCTTTGGTGACTTTGTATAATCGGATCTTTTGCCATTTTTTAATTGAGCTGTTTGTTTTCTTATCTTTGAGATTTAAGAGTTCTTTGTACATTTTAGATACCAGTCCTTTATCAGATTTGTGTTTTACAGATATTTCTCCCAGTCTGTGGCTTGTCTTTTCATTCTCTTAGTGGTTAGTAGTGTGTTTATGCTTTAAGGAGGAAGGTTCTAAAAATACAATTTTACAACAGCAGTAAAAGGCAAATGTCATAGCAAATGTTCTATGCTCTTTCTCAGGTGGTGTCAGGGAATCCTGTTTGTGGACCCAGCAGAGTTTCATTAAAAGTAGAGTCAGATGCTGGGGTGGCTGACCATCCTGCATTATTAGAGGTTGTGCGACAAGGCTGGGAATAAGAACAGGACCCAGACCTAGGCTGCATCACTTCTAAATAAAGAAAAATTCAGAAACTGTGTTTACAGTCCAATCCTGGGCCCCCTGCATGGATTATACCACGTGTAGGCTATGAATTTCTGTCCATGAATCCAAGTGTGTAAGAGATGATTACTTTTCCTATTTCTTAATCCCAACTCTGAGCCCCCATTCTGCCAGTCGGACAGGAGACTCCATCTTGATCATACAGGGGTGCCCTTCCCCTCTTAGGGCCCAGTCAGAATTCAGGAAGTTTGCCTGGTGCCTAAGAAGTGGTGGAAGTCCTAGTCTGTATTGGTTGCCATTGGCAGCCTTACTTTCTAGCCCACAGTGGTCTGTGAAGTCTGGAAGCTCTTTGCCCCATGCCACGGTGGGGAATGAGGTCACGTACTGAGGCTGGGTCCCCTGAGCCAAGGGCGCTGGCTCTCTAGGCATGAGCCACTGCCCCTGAGGTTGTTGTCTCCTTGGGAGCAGTGAGAGCGGTGCTTGATTCCCACTACACATGGTCCCCATGCCCCGCTGCCCTCACTCCCTTCCTTCTGCATCTCAAAAGCAGTCTCTTTGTTGTCTCTCACCCTCTAGGGCACCTGTATTGTCTTTTCCAGGGGCTTTCACAAAAGTCCAGAAGTACCTTTGACTTTAGGTCTCTTCTGCTTTCTTCTCTGCAAAAATCTCTGTGTCAAGGAAGCTCAGAAAACAAACACTAATTAACATTTCAATAAATCATTTCTCTACAATTATTTGTGGAAACTATTTTATCCGGTATCAGAACCACCACCTGGAATACTTTTAGAGTGCCTCTTGACCACTGGCCACAGGAAGCCATTTATATAAAGCAACAAATATGAATGGAATTGGAAAATTCAGCTAAGTGTTTGGCTGTTTCCAAATACCACAGGTTTCTAGCTTTGCCTCCCAGAGTGGACCCTAACGATGTGGTGCCAGAGGAACATCTCTTGAGCAAAGCTGAGCAAGGACATAGGGAAGGGATCTGTTTCCTCCACTCAGCCACCATCTATAAGCCACTCCCCTCCTGCTGCTTTCCTGGTAGCCTTGGCCTCCTCAGACCTTAGAGCATCTGGGAGTGAGGCAGTGGAGGAAGCAGCCCCACACAGAAGGCAGGTTTCTGAGGTTACCAGCAACTTCCTCCTCACTAAACACAAGGAACTGATCTGCATTTTGTTTGACCTCTTAGCATTTGAAACTGTTGACCGCCATCACTGTTGAACCCTCTCTGTCCTTGGCTCTGATGACCCTTGGTAAGGCCTCCTTATCAGATTTTCGAGTGGCACAGGCTTGGAGGGATGGCTAATTTACAATGGATGACATATGTGGGGTTCAGAGTAATTTCGATTGGCTGAACACTGGCCCCAAATACTGATACACAAACAAGATGGGGCCAGAGGGTGGTGATCTGACTCGACATGTGAAAAAAATCATGGTCAGCCAACCTCCCAATGCAACTATTTACAGGCTAATTTGATCTCTGACTCATTAACAAAAGTGATCTTGTCACTGCACCTTTCATTCTGTGAGCAAAGAGACAGTTGACAAACTCAGGGAGATGGGTGCCAGTGCGAGAGCCACCAAGTTGATTAGGGTTCTAGAGACCCAATCATATGAGGAACAGTTGAGGACGCTGTGACCATATTTAGTTGAGAGAAGAGACTATTAAGGAAATTTATAATATCTGCTTTTGACTATTTGGAGGATTTTATATCTAGATAGATATAGATACAGATATAGATATAGATATAGACACACACATACATATATTCTGGTAGTTCTAGAAAACATGTCAAGGACAACTAGATGGTACTTATGGGGGTGAGGAGTAAGGAGTGGGAGATTTGGGATTATTATAAAGAAGACCTTTGTCATTTTTTTTTAATTAATTTTATTGGAGGATAGTTGATTTACAATGTTTTGTTAGTTTCAGGTGTACAGCACAGTGATTCAGTTATACATATACATACATTCATTCTTTTTCAGATTCTTTTCCCATATAGGTTATTACAGAATATTGAGTAGAGTTTCCTGTGCTACACATTAGGTCCTTCTTGGTTAGCTATTTTATATATAGTAGTGTGTGTATGTTAATCCCAAGTTCCCAATTTATTCCTCCCCCTCATGTTTCCCCTTTGGTAACCATAAGTTTGTTTTTGATGTCTGTGAGTCTGTTTCTGTTTTGTAAATAAGTTCATTTATATCATTTTTAAAAATTAGATTCCACATATGAGCAATATGGTATGGTATTTGTCTTTCTCTGAAGACCTTTGTCTTATAACTGTATTATCAGGTAGTAAGTTTTCTAATATTAGTGAAAAGGCAAAGACTGGACATCCATCTATCAGAGATGATATCGAGGGGGGTCGTTACTTGAGTGAGAGACTGGAATGACTTCTGAGGTCCGTTAAACAACCCTGCAACTCAAATTAAGTCATAGAGTAGGAGAATTCCATGACACTGTATCATCTTTTATTGCTGCTGCCTGTCTCGTCTCCCTGCACTTCTATGTTACAGCTTTGGAGGAGGCTGCTCTAAGCAAGAACTAAAATAAATGTATGAAAGAAGGGATATGGAAAAAAGAAAACAAAAACAAACACCCTTTTTTAAAAAAGGACCTACTACATGCCAGAATCTGTGCTAGGTACCATGTATATATATGTATATATGTCATCCTATTTGACCCACACGACAAGCTTATAAGATACTTAGTATTACTTCTTTTTTTTTTTTTTTCTTTTTTTTTAAAGAGAGGTTTAAAGCTGAAATGTTTATTAGGGATATAATTCAATACAATCCTCGTCTGGTAGCAAATGTAATTTATACAAAATTACTTTTTTTTTTTTTTTTGGGTTCTGTCTTTTTTTTGTTTTTTTTTTTAACATCTTTATTGGGGTATAATTGCTTTACAATGGTGTGTTAGTTTCTGCTTTATAACAGAGTGAGTCAGTTATACATATATATATGTTCCCATCCAAAGACTGTTTTGACTTTGCCTCTAATTCTCTTGGTGATCTTGGTAGACTGATTTACATTTCTTGGCCTCAGCTTTGATATTATTTCCAAAATTAACAGTCTATGATTATAATTATGTTTTTCTGAATTAC
>NW_006776601.1:187756-206969 GCF_000442215.2 Lipotes vexillifer | reverse complement strand
CTTCCTGGTGGAGGGGACTAGTGCCTGTGTTGTGGTGTATGAATGAGCCTAGATCTTGTCTCTCTAGTGGGCAGGTCCACGTCTGGTGGTGTGTTTTGGGGTGTCTGTGGACTTATTATGATTTTAGGCAGCCTCTCTGCTAGTGGGTGGGGTTGTGTTCCTGTTTTGCTATATGGTTGGCATAGGTTGTCCAGCAGTGTAGCTTGCTGGTCGTTGAGTGAAGCTGGGTGCTGGTGTTGAGATGGAGATCTCTGGGAGATTTTCGCCGTTTGATATTATGTGGGGCTGGGAGGTCTCTTCTTGACGAGTGTTCTGAAGTTGGCTCTCCCACCTCAGAGGCAGAGTCCTGACTCCTGGCTGGAGCAGCAAGAGCCTTTCATCCACTCGGCTGCTGAGCCCTGAGCTCGCTGCCTCTTCCGCCTCAGGAGGTGCTGGGTCCGCCCCTCTTGGAGTCTCGACGGCTTTTGTCTCAGGAGCTTTTAGACTTCATTTGAACACTTCTTTCTCCAGACTCGCTCTGGAAACCAGTCGGAGTGGAACTGGGTCCGACTTAGAAACGCGACCGGGTCTACTTAGTATTACTTCTGTGAGGAAACTAAGGCTCAGAGAAGTAACTTTCCCAAGAACACACAGTTATTAACTATTGGAGCTGGGGTTTGAACACAGGTCTCTGTGATTCCAAAGTCCAGTGTGGTGTGTTATTTTTACTCATCCTTTATTTATGGCAAATGATACTGCTTTTTAAAATTTTTAGTATTGACATAAGGATTCCTTTTAAAATAAATTTACTTAAAGTAAGTTAAGAGAAAACTATTGTACAAAGAATAGTACAGATTTTACGTGGGTGTGAAGTGGTACTAGTACCTAGAATGACTGAAGTTTGGGAAACGCTATTCCAAATATTTTGATAGCAGGACTTTCCAATTTAGTCAATCTTATATTTGGATTGCTGAGTACAAGGAAGAGAAGAAACGTTGAAGAGTAAGTTGAATGTGAATTAGTTCCCTGTGCTCTGATAGGTGGGGTAATTTCATGTGTTACAATAAGGAAACCAAATGGACCCTTTCAAATTAAAAACTATATGATTGTAAAATCCAGAGGAAAACCCCAGGTGGGGCCTATTCGAGTAAAGGATGACGTTTCCAAGGTATGCACACAGAGTGGCTGAGGGGAAGCAGTGGGAAAGAATGATCATCACCTTTCCAGTGATAGAAGGAAGATTTTTGTGGAAAGGTCAAAGTGAGAATTGGAAAGTCCAAAAAGAAGATAGGAAAGTAGTAATGAAGACTAAATAGTGCAGAGCATGCTCTGTGTCGGGTGATTTACATGCAAGACCTCATTTGTTTTTCACAACAATGCGGCAAGGAAGCTATTACTAGTCACAATTCATAGATGAGAAGACTGAGACTGGGAGGGGGGGTTCAATAACTTGCCCAGGGTCCAGTGGCTCAAGCCAGGATTTGCCCTTGGGCTGACCCCCAGCTCCAAACCTGCAGTACCTCCCCTGCACCACACGCCCTTGCTTGGGTGGACCTCCTCCACTCAGACAACATCAAGCAGTTTTCACTTTGTCACTCTTAATTTCTACAGCCTCGCAGGGCACAGAGAGCCTCCAAGAGGTGGGGAGGCATGCTCAGAGGGGGCTGCCTCTCTCCTGAGCTGCAGACTCAGAGGCACATAATTGCCCCCAAAATTGAGCAGAGGGCATTGTAGGGCCTGATCGGGTCAGAAAAAGAAGCTATGCGTTTGGGGCAGGATTATATATGTGAGGCTTATTTCTGCCTAAGCACTGGATTTGGAAAAATCCACTTGGAATTCACATACTTTCATACTTCTTCTTGTGAATTTTCCCCAGACTCAAGAGTACCATCGGCTTCCAGGAATAGCAAACCAAGGCAACAGAAACATTCTAGGCTACGACAATTAGGATTAGATTAGGGTAACCTGAAAATAGGGGCTGTGTAGGCTCACTGAGTTCTCACAGGATCCATGGAGTGGCACTCAATGAATGATTTTGTGGGGAAGGTGACAGGTGAAACACTGGGACTCTCTGCTCTCTCTCGTTGAGGACTGTCTCCTGCAACCCGGCCGAGCTAGACACAGCATCTGGCACATGGCTGCCCAGTAAAACATTTGCTGAACTGAGCTGACTCTTTACCTGTAGACCTCTGTAATCTGTCAGGGAAGGCATCTTTGCCATGTTTGTGGTGGGGCTGTCTTTGGGGGGTTTCCTCAGGGCTTTACAGTCACTTGCTCTCAGGAGTGCATTTGTAGTCATTCTCATCAGTGGAAATGCCCACCTGTCAGCAGAAGTTATCTGGAACCAGTGAGAACACTGTCACTGTCTGTCTCTGTGGTGTTATTTCTCTCTGGTCAGTTCCCCTTTCTGCATTTGAGATCTAGCCTCAGCCCTGACATTCTTTCTCTACTAGGAGTGTTAGGAGGTATGGGGAGCTCACAAAGGCTCCTCTTCGTTTATTCTTAATACCTTGCTTCTGTGTTCCTCGGGAATGCCACTGGGCTTATGCCTCTGGTCTCTGGGAGCTGCAGTGGATGGGCATCTGTGACAGGTATGTTCTTATGAAGCTTGTATGCCTGGGGGAGCATGGTATGGGATCAAGCTGCATCTGGGGCAGATGTTCAGAGGTGGGACTGACAGCCAACAAGGGAGTGGGTAAGAAGAGGTGAGGGGTACGTGCTTAAAACCTTTGACCATCAGGCTTGATTCTCAGACCAGCTACGTCAGAGGTGGAACATTATCGAAACGTGTCTCTTCCAGTCAGATCCCTTTGTCTGCTTTGGTGAGCTAAGAGACATGACAGGCAGGAAATAGAGGGCACCACTTACCAAACAACTGGCAGTTGCTCTTGGCCTTGGAGTGCTGGGGGCTACAAGTAGCTCTGCTCCAGGAGAAGCTGTCCAAGTATGCTAGCCCTGACTGAGCCCCTTGTGCCAGTAGAAAGTCCAGAGGACGGGGACAAAACTTACACCCTCTGAAATGGCCTCTGCTTTCTTGTTTGGCCTTTCCCTTCTCCTGTCCAGAAACCTTTGCCCATTTCTTCCTCCCATCCAAGTGCCCCATCCCAATATTGGCCCCTTCTGGCACCAGAGACCAATAGCTTATTTGGAAAGAAATAGTCCTAGGTCAAAAGAGAGCCCAGGCAGTGGTTTATCATGTTCTGATACCATGAACATATTTGCATTTGCAAATAGGCTTAAAATAGTGCCTCCACTAATAGTTATTTAAGGCTCTGGAGAGACAGGTGAAAATAATTTTTGGCCAAGGGAACTTCCCACTCCTCTCAAATTGTAATAACTGAGGAGTTGACCTGTTCCTCCCAACCTCAATCTTGGGACTCAGACTCTAGACTAAAATAAGTCAATTTAATTATGTGCACAAGTTCACAGTTTTATATTATATCTTCTGTTTGCTGCTACAGATACCACTAACTCTATTTACATGAGCTATCCTGTGTATAATGGAAGCTTTTTCAAATCTCTGCTCATTTGTGTGTTCTAAATACATTTGTTGAATGCTTCCTACATCCTAGGTGCCGGGTTTCTAACAGGGAGCATAAAAGACATGGTCCTTGTCCTCTTGAAGCTTCTAACCTAGTGGGAAAACAGTGCTAATTAAATAGTCACACTAAAAATGACCATATAGCAACAGTGCTTTGAAGAGAAGAAATGGTTCTTTGTGACTGTGCTCACTGTTCAATAACTATGCCTTTGAGCTTGATATTTTGGTTCCTCTGATGTCCCCAGATAACAGATGTCCCCTCCTGGTGGAGGTGAGGACTGGATTTCATGAAATTGAGGCTAGGGTGGGAGGGGAGAGAACATGAAAGGTGAAAGGGTGAGCCAAGCTAGATTCCTTAGGAGAAAAATCAAGGTTCAGATACCATGCTTCAAAAATCAGATGGGCTTCCCTGGTGGCGCAGTGGCTGAGAATCCACCGACACGGGTTCAAGCTCTGGTCCGGGAAGATCCCACATGCCGCGGAGCAGCTAAGCCCATGCGCCACAACTACTGAGCCTGCGCTCTAGACCCCGCGAGCCACAACTACTGAGCTTGTGCCCTAGAGCCCGTGCCCCACAACAAGAGAAGCCACCGCAATGAGAGGCCCGCACACCGCAACAAAGAGTAGCCCCCACTCTCTGCAACTAGAGAAAGCCCGCGCACAGCAACGAAGACCCAATGCAGCCAAAAATAAATAAACAAATAAATAAATTTATTTTAAAAAATCAGATAGAGGTGGGAGTCGAGTTTAGGGGTCTCTGGGCCAGGAAACTGAAGCTGTGAAGACACAGAACTAGAGCAAACAAGCGAGGAGGTGGTGGGGAGTTTCCTGGAGTCATTCAGAGTCCAAGCAAGTGGGGACACTTCACCTTTCATGGCCAGGAAGGACGGATAGGGCCCTTTGTTAGACCCCTATCCTCATCTCGAATCTGATATAGAGACTTTCTGAGCTGCACATCAGAGTATACTTAGGCTGAGGTTTGGGAGAGAGAAACAATTTTGCATATATGTAGAAGAAGAAAAGTATCCAGCACTTTCTGTCTCCCCATCAAGATGGGAAAGGTCCCATTCCCTGTTCTCCCTCCTTTCATGAACATGATTTCTTTCCGAGTTCCATTTCCTATTTAGATAAATTAACTTGAAGTTAACTCTTTTATTATTTTTTTAATTAATTAATTTATTTTTTGGCTACGATGGGTCTTCGTTGCTGCACGCGGGCTTTCTCTAGTTGCGGGGAGCAGGGGCTACTCTTCGTTGCGGCACGTGGGCTTCTCATTGTGCTGGCTTCTCTTGTTGCGGAGCACGGGCTTCAGTAGTTGTGGCGCACAGGCTTAGTTGCTCCACGGAATGTGGGATCCTCCTGGACCAGGGCTCGAACCCGTGTCCCCTGCATTGGCAGGCGGATTCTTAACCACTGTGCCACCAGGGAAGCCCAAACTTAACTCTTAATAGCTAAAAACAAAAGACATTTCTCCTTTCCAGATAGCATTTGCATTTTAACAGGGGCTTTCAAAAAATGCCTTTACCCAAGGAATGAGTAATTTGGGAATTCCAAGCACCAGGGTAGGGTTAGTACATGGAATGGGGAGAAGGGAACATCCCTCAGTTTGTGGCCTTGAAACTTTGGTTTTCTCTTTTTGACCATGATTCTCGTTCTGAGAGAAGAGGAAGGGGCTCCCTTAGGTTGCCGGAATTGGCATGGCTGCCTTTTGGTAAGTTCTGTGGGTCTTATTCATGGCAGGCAGAGCCCCTAATGGGATGTTTACAGGCTCAGAGAGAGGAACGTGTAAAACTTTGCATGATACTTACCCATAGGAACTTTTTGGCAAAAGGGGAAAAGTGGTTTCCAAAACCATTGATGATTTGAAAAAGCAGTGCTTCTTGACTCAGAAAGGTCCGATTCTAGATACGACTAGGAAAACTGGGCATCTGTCTCATACACAAACTTGCTGTTGGGAGACTGGAAAAGCTAATTACTATTGCCATGTTATACTTCTTCTTCTGGGCAAGTGAGGGGAATGGACTCAATTTTAAGACTTTAGTTACCTACAATATTGGGGAGTGAAGACAAGCATCCCCCTGCTCCTTATGAATCTGCCTAGACATTTCTTCTTTGTACCTAGGCATCTTTGATACTGCTCCCCTCATATCTGTGTGGGAACACTGTGCTCCCAAATGGGTGAGCAAAAGGACAGCTAACGAAAGGAAGGCAGTGTTAGGTAAGAAACTTCTCCGCCAATGAGGGCCCAAATGGATTTGCTCCAAGAAGAGACTGGAAACCAAGTCAGACATATGATCCAGCCTAAGCTAGGAGATGTGGCTGGTGGGGAAGCTCAAGGAAAGCAGAGCTCAGGATGGGTGACGTGTATCCGTACCAATCACCTCCCATGTCCACCAGACACCAGGAAGTGTTCACGTTTTCATCAAGGCATCACTCATGCCCATATTCTTTCATGTCATGCCTGCTGCCCCTAAGCTGGTTCAGCCTCTTCATCTCAAGGTCTACAAGCCTTTAACATTGGCTTTCTTGATCACCCTGATATCAGCCCTCGCCTCCTTCCTCAGGCCACTGACAGGACTATTTTCTTTAAATTTTCATTACATAATTCTTTTGCTCCCACACTATTAATCCCGAACTCCCAATTTTCTATCAAATCAAATATAAACTCTTTATCTGACTTTCTAGGCCTTGTTAAGCTATCCTACACTGCTTACAGAAACTCATTTCCCATTATTTGTCCAGAGTCAACCATCAACCTCTCTTCCAGTCCAGCCTGATTTTCTTACTGTCCTATGAAAAGACCATGGTCCTTCCCCTATTTCCAGGTGTCATAACATTACTATATTTGATTGTGGCTTAGGAAGTTGCCAAAGACTTTTATACTAGTAGGAAACATTGAACACAGGGTTCTGCCTGTGTTCTTATACATGTGCATGCACCTCAAGAATATGGCTAAAGGGCTTCCCTGGTGGCGCAGTGGTTGAGAGTCTGCCTGCCGATGCAGGGGACACGGGTTCGTCCCCGGTCCGGGAAGATCCCACATGCCGCGGAGCGGCTGGGCCCGTGAGCCACGGCCACTGAGCCTGCGTGTCTGGAGCCTGTGCTTCGCAACGGGAGAGGCCACAACAGTGAGAGGCCCGCGTACTGCAAAAAATAAAATAAAATAAAATAAATAAGAATATGGCTAAAATATTTATCCAGCTAAACTCAATCAAACATTTAAAAGTGGTTCATCAGGAGGCAGCAGTTTGAGACACATTAACTGGATGCCTAGGATGGTACTTCTTCAGGAATCTGTTTGAAGGGCTGTCCTGGGAAGAATTGTTGGAAGCTTGCAAAGGCTTTCAAGGACAGAGGCAGATAGCCACCACATCGAGTTCTGGACAATCAACAATTGCTAACATGAAAGGAAGACAGAAATTCTCTGAGAAAGATTCTGTTACGCAGTGGCCTAGGCTGACAAGTCTCTGGAGTGGGAATATCAGAATGAGTGGGCTTAGGTAGAGCGCTGGGTAGAAGGCTCATCTGCTCTAACAGAACTTGACTCTCTCCAGCAAGCACTAACACCCCTAGCTTACTCTGTTCCTGTCACCAGAGGACAGATCTGAGACCAAATCTGACCTACTTTTAAGTCCCAGGTCAGTTATCACCATCTTCACCCCACCCTTCTGGACTATAGGAGTGCTTGCTGTTCACCATCTCTTCTGAAGCCTTAGACCACATGTCAGCTCAGCAGACCCTCCACAGACCCTGGGATCCTCTAAATGCACCCTACCATATATTATGCTAAAATTAGAGGAGTGGAATTGGGTGGGGGCAGGGAATGTTGGTGTGTCCAGGTTTTCTCCCTTATTTTTCCTCCCTCCTGGGAATGGAATGAGAAGCTTCAAGGTAAACTTAAAAGTTATCAAGTTCAACCACCCACCCAATTCAAGCATCTCTCTTAAAATCTCTCTCTGCATTATTACCCCACTTTTGCTTGAGCAAGTCTGGTGATGAGGAGCTCATTACCTCACAAGAAAGTCCAGTCCTTGGTTGTACCACTCTATTCAAAGTTCTTCATTATCTGAAGCTGAGCTCTGGCTCCCTGTAACTTCCAATTATTGGAACTACTGGCCCTTTAACAACAGTGCATGTGTCTTCCTGCGGGAGGGCCATTAAATATTTGCAGAGGGCCATCAGGTACTTACAGGCTTCTCTTCTTTAAGTTAGTTAATCCCAGGCCTTTTAACTGTTCCTCATTTGACATACTTTCACTATTCCCCGGTGAATCCCTTGATAAACTCTAATTTGTCATTGTCATTCAAGTATAACCACAAGTGATGTGGTCTGATTAGCACAGAGCACAGTGACCACATATTCTACACTAAGAGTGAATTAACTTTTGGTTAGCCTTGCCATGCGAACGCTTGTATGATTTTTACATTTACTATGGACAAGCTACTTCTCTATCGTCTACTTAACTATTTCACTTAAGTGCAGATCTTCGTGTGTACCCTGAGATTCAGCATGCCAGTATCACACTTTCTTTTCAGGCTTTATACATATTAATTCAGCTTACCAACTGACCAGTAGCTATCTGGCTCATTCTTGTGCACCTTTTTATGCACATCTGCACATTTGAAAGCAGAAGTATGATTTCTGTGCTTTCATTCATAGTTTTACTAAATATGTGAAAGTGAAAAAGTAAAAAAACAGCCCCACAGCATCCACCATGGTATCAGTCTATTAAACAAGAATGATTCCTGGCACTCAGTTGTTGAGTGAATGAATCAATCAATACCTTGTCCTCATTCCCCATATTTAACCCATCACCATGTCCTGTTGGCTATAATCCTGCTTGAACCTATAAACTTCTATCTACTTTTGCCACCACAACCAAAGGCCATCTTCTTTCACTTAAACAACTAGAGTAGCCAACTGATTGGTTTTCTGACCTCTGCCCTGGCTTCCCTACTATCCATTTGCTACACAGCAGCCAGTCATCTTCAAAATGCAAACCTGATTATGTCACTCTTCTGCTGTTGATGTTGCTCTCAGAATAAAGACCAAAATCCTTAACTGACCCATAAAATGAGCATGGTCTGACCCTTGCCGACCTCTCCAATCTTGTTCTCCACTGCTCTGTCCACAGTGACCTCCTCTCATGTGCCCTCAGTGCCTTTGCACATGCTATTCCCTTTGCCTAGCATCCTTCCAAGTCACCCCCCCAACCCTTCAACTACTTAGCACCTATTCAATCTGTTCTGTTTACCTATCGATGCATCACAAACTGCTCCCAAACTTAGCAGCTTACAACAATGAATACCTTACTCTTTCACAGTGTGGGAATCAGAAATTTGGGCAGGCTTCTGAGTGATTTTTCTGGTCCTCATGGCATCAATTGAAGTCACTTGGCGGTATTAAACTGATGAATGGGCTAGTCTGGAAGTACACTGTCCAATTCAGTAGTCACTAGCCACATGCAGCTACTGACCACTTGAAAGGTAGCTCATCTTAATTGAGATTTGTTGTAGGTATAAAATACCCACAAGATTTTGAAGATTTAGTACAGAAAAAAGAATGTAAAATATCCATTCATAGGGCTTCCCTGGTGGCGCAGTGGTTGAGAGTCCGCCTGCCGATGCAGGGGACACGGGTTCGTGCCCTGGCCGGGAAGATCCCACGTGCTGTGGAGCGGCTGCGCCCGTGAGCCATGGCTGCTGAGCCTGTGCGTTCGGAGCCTGTGCTCCGCAACGGGAGAGACCACAACAGTGAGAGGCCCGTGTACCGCAAAAAAAAAAAAAAAAAAAAAATCCATTAATAATTTTTATATTGATCACATGTTGAGATTATAATATTAGGTATATTGGATTCAACAGAATATATTATTAAAATTAATTTCACTTATTTCTTTTTGAATTTTTTAATGCGGCTACTAGATATTTTCAAATTATGTATGTGGCTTGCATTATATTTCTGTTAGACAGTGCTGATCTAGAGCAAGGGTCAGTATTATTTTTTTCTATAAAAGGCCAGATAGAAAGTATTTTCAGCTTTGCAGGCCATATGGTCTGTGTCACAGCTACTCAATTCTACCATTGTAGTACAAAAGCAGTCATAGATAATAATTAAATAAATGGGTACGGCTGTAGTCCAACAAAACTTTATTTGTAAAAATAGGTGATAGCCTGATTTGGTCTTCATGCTGCAGTTTGCTGACCTCTGATCTAGATGATTCAAGGTTTTATTCACATGTCTGGTGGCTTGGCAGAGATGGCTGGAAGGCTGGGTTCAGCTGGGTCTATTGACCCAAACACCTACACATGGCCTCTCCAGCATGGTGGTCTCAGTAGTGGGACATCTTACACGAGTATTCCAAGAAAGACAGAAGCTGCAAGGCTTCTTTTGACCTAGCCTCAGAAATCCTAAACATCCCTTCTAGTGCACTCTATTGGTCAAACAAGCCTCTAAGGCCAGCCCAGACTCAAGAGAGGAGATTAGCAAAGACTATGTGTCCATCTTTAATCGATCACAACATTATTCAAAGTTTAGACTAGACCTATTATGGGCCCTCAGAGTACTATGAACCTCTCCTCTGTAGTACTTGTCATCATTGTAATTTCACATTTATTTGTATGATCATTATCCTGCTCCTCTGCTAAACTGTAAGCCACCACATGAAGAGGAGTCCTTTCTGGTTTTGCTCATCATTCTATTCCCAGCACCTAGCACAAGGTCTGGCTTCCTAAATATTTGTTAAATGAATGAATGACATTAGGGCACAGCTTTTCAGCCAAGTAACTGGGCGAGTATATATCCCATATTTCTCCATTGCTCTCAAGCATATCATGAGACACCCTGTCAGAAGTTAAAATTCAGATACAGTCAAGTCCCAGCAACCTTCTTATTTTGCAGTTCAGAAACTTCGTAATAAAGGAAATAAGCCTACCCTATTCTTCCCAGGGCCTCAGAGGTTATCACAGCTGTTCTAAAGGTAGAGCTTCAGGTTCTGGTGCCCTGAGAAGTGATTCATGCAGCACGTCACCCCGAGGCCAGCAAAAGCCCCGGGCAAACTTGTCCTCCTCCTGGCCTTCACTCTCTTCTCACCTGGCTGGCTGTGCCCATCCAGCACACCTGGCTTGTCCAGTCACAGTGTGAGCTGGCAGAAGGCAAAGGGCCAGGGCCTGAGCACTGGGCTGAGGCCCATCTAGTCCTCCCTCCACGGAGGTTGTGGCGTCTCCCGCTTCGCTCGGAGCAAGGACTCTCGTATGTGCCAGGAGGAGATAAATGAGTCCACCTTCCACACTGGCCTGGAGCTTGAATGGTAGCTATTTGTGGACATTCTGTTTCTCTCTTTAGTGCTGGGTCAGGGACCAAGGCCTACACATCTTTACACTCCCCCATAACCTCTAGAACAAGCCTGACGCTGAGTAAATTCACTACATGTTGGCAGGAGATGGTCTCAATGAACACCTTCCTTAGACACCAGTAAACCTATCATCATTTTTCCTGGTGCCCTGATCATGCTGGGTCAGGGACCAAGGCCTACACATCTTTACACTCCCCCATAACCTCTAGAACAAGCCTGACGCTGAGTAAATTCACTACATGTTGGCAGGAGATGGTCTCAATGAACACCTTCCTTAGACACCAGTAAACCTATCATCATTTTTCCTGGTGCCCTGATCACCACTAATATTCTAGACAAAGTTGAGAAATAGGGAACTTTTTTGGTGCTCCCCAACTTCTGCCTTGGAATCCTTCTCTCACTTCCCGAGTCATCATGTCTGTGCTCCCCTGTCCCACCCCATGGCTGGCCACCACTACACCACACCTCTGCATATTGCCTTTGGCCTGAACTAGATCCCACATCCTCCTGCAGACCTGAGATGAAAAAGAGCTCTTCTTAATCCTCTCCTTTTTCTGCCCCAATACCTGTAGTTCCCAGAGCTCTTCTAGGTGAAGCTTAGCTGAAACATAGCAACATGTGTCTGGAGGTCAGCCCAGGCCAGGAAACTGATTACCTGTCTAGGGCTGGAATGGAGAGGAGCATTCTCCGCCTGGCACATAGTGGGTGCTCAAGCAATATTTGTGGACTGAATGGCAGCTCAGGACAGAACTTTTCCTGATACACAGTAACACTTATGGCTCCCTCCTGCCCGCAGCCCAGCCTGTCCCCCTGAGTGTCACACTCTGATTCCAGGAGCCACCATCACACTTGGCCCCAGGGATGTGCTGCTCCCCTGTCGTCCTGAGAGGGTAGAACTGGGATCCTTTCACTGGGTCCTACAGCACATCTGAAACCAGCTGGAACTTTTAATGGAACCACACCAGTGTTAAAAAGAACACAGTGAGTGACGGATGGAGACTAAATTTTTGGTGGTGAGCAAGCTGTAGTGTATACAGAAGTGGAAATATAGTGTTGTATACATGAACCTTATATAATGTTATTAACCAATGTTACCTCAAAAGAATTTAAAAAGAATGCAAGGAGGCTGTGCAGGTTTAAATCTCAACTTCAGATCTCAACCGCTCAATCTCAATCTCAATCTCCAGGTGACTCGGAACATTCTTTAACCTCTCTGAAACTCCATTTCTTCATCTGTAACACGGGGAGAAATAATCTCACCTTGTTGTGGGGCATAATAATATACTTAGTCATTCAGCTGACTCTCACTCACATTCTGTGATGGCCAGGTCCGTAAAGCAAGGGAAAGTAGTGTCTGATGGGTACTTTTCTTTGGTTTCTGAAGTGAACCTCCAGCTAAATGGAAGCTACTCATTCTAGGTTTTTGACCAGTTCATACACCTACAGACTTTACTCTGCTCATAGCTGACAGAAATCTCCTCTCAGAGAATCCTCCCTGTAAATTCTTAGGTTCTTTCCTCTCCCATTCCCCTTTTTACTCTCTCCCTCCAAAGGCTAGAGTGTCTACTTCTCAGGCCCTCTGGAAAAAGCAGTGACTCATAGTTGGGGTTAAGATTTCACTGCACAGGAAGCAGTGACATTTCTGCTCTTCTTCAGAGCTGATGACATTGAAGAAAACTGGCTTCCTAAGTCAAGCCACCACCCTCACGCACACTCCATGGCTAGAGGTGAGAGAAATTTTTTACACGGGGCATTTAGGGCCCCCGTACCGAAAAAAAAAAAAAAAAAAAAAAAGGTGATTCGTTAAATTTATAACAAACTATAATTTTGATTGTGTGTCCCTGTTCAAAACATCACCCAGGGAAAAATATCTTTGATTACGTCAAGCATACTGATATTTGGTTTGCAAACAATGGGAGATTTTTACACTAGGTGGGATTTCAGACTCAGAGGGTTCCTAGTCCTCAGATTTTATGATAAATAGGATGCTGGCAGTGATTTAGGATGAGGAAATGCACAGGAATCAAATAGAGAACCCCATTACCATATGATCCAGCAATCCCACTCCTGGGCATATATCAATGATAAATAGGATGCTGGCAGTGATTTAGGATGAGGAAATGCACAGGAATCAAATAGAGAACCCCATTACCATATGATCCAGCAATCCCACTCCTGGGCATATATCAGGAGAAAACTCTAATTCAAAAAGATACATGCACCCCAATGTTCACTGCAGCATATTTACAATAGCCAGGACATGGAAGCAACCTAAATGTCCATCAACAGAGGAATGGATAAAGAAGATGTGGTACACATATACAATAGAATATTACTCAGCCTTAAAATAAAGAACAAAATAATGCCATTTGCAGTAACATGGATGAACCTAGAGATTGCTGTACTGAGTAAAATAAGTCAGACACAGAAAGACAAATATCATATGATGATATCACTTATATGTGGAATCTAAAAAAAGGGTACAAATGAACTTATTTACAAAACAGAAGTAGAGTCACAGATGTAGAAAATAAACTTATGGTTACCAGGGGATAAGGAGGAGAGGGATAAATTGGGAGACTGGGATTGACATATACACAATACTGTATATAAAATAGATAGCTAATAAGAACCTACTGTATAGCACAGGTATGTCTACTTAATACTCTGTAATGGCCTATATGGGAAAAGAATCTATAAAAAGAGTGGATATATGTATATGTATAACTGATTCACCTTGCTGTACACCTGAAACTAACACAACATTGTAAATCAACTATACTCCAATAAAAAAATTTTTTTAAATTTTTTTTAAAAAAGAATGCAGAAATGGAACCACACCTATATGGTCAGTTAAATTGGACAAACATGCCATTAATTCAATGAGGAAATATAGTATATTCAACAAGTGATGTTAAAACAACTGGATATCTATGTGGAAAAAAATAAATGTCAATTCTTCACTGACATTATATACCAAAATTAAAATGGATTATAGACCTAAATGTAAAAGCTAAGAATTTAACACTTCTATGAGAAAACACAGGAGAAAACATTCACAAATTTGAGATAGGAAAAGATTTCTTAAATGGGATAGAAAAAGCACAAACTAGAAAAGAAAAAACTGAAACACCACTTTTCAAAATTTAAGACCTCTGCTCTTTGAAAAATAACATTAATAAATGAAAAAACAAGATATAAATGAAAGAAAATATTTGTAATTCATATATCTGTCAAAGGACTTCTACTTAGAATATAAAAAGAACTCTTAAAATAACATAAGACAACAAGACAAAAGCAAAGATTTGAACAGACACTTTGCAAAGAAAGTATCAATATATGAATGGCCAATAAGAACATGAAAATATTCTCAATATAAATAGTTTTCAGGGAAGTGAAAATTAAACCCAAATAAGCTAGGACTACAACCTCACTAGAATGGCTAAAATTAAACTGACTTACGATACTAAGTGCTATAGTATAATGAGGATTCAGAGCAACTAGAATTTTCATACATTGCTGGTGGGAGTTTAATATGGTATAACCACTTCAGAAAACAGCCAGACATAAAAAAGGACATACTGTATCCTATTTATATGAAACTTGATAAAATACTAATTTAATCTATTGTGACAGAAAGCAAATCAGCGGTTGCCAAGGGACAAGGTAGCGGGGGACATTTTTTGTAAAGAGGCATATAAAGGGACTTTTTTGGATGATAGAAACGTTGCATAACTTAATAGTGGTGATGATTACATGGATGTATAAATGAAAACATATACTTAAAATGGGTAAATTAGTATATCTCAATAAAGTTGCAGGGGGGGTTGTTTATTTATTTTTGGCTGCATTGGGTCTTCGTTGCTGGGTGTGGGCTTTCTCTAGTTGCGGCGAACGGGGGCTACTCTTGGTTGTGGTGCGCAGGCTTCTCATTGTGGTGGCTTCCATTATTGCAGAGCACAGGCTCTAGGTGCATGGGCTTCAGTAGTTGCAGCACATGGGACCAGTAGTTATGGCTCGCGGGCTCTAGAGCACAGGCTCAGTAGTTGAGGCACGCAGGCTTGGCTGCTCTGCGGCATGTGGGATCTTCCTGGACCAGGGCTCGAACCCATGTCCCCTGCATTGGCAGGCAGATTCTTAACCACTGCACCACCAGGGAAGTCCCAATAAAGTTGGTTTTAAAGAATGTTTGGACTTGAGACATGAGATTTTGGAATAACCCTTATTTTTGCCCTCTCAAATGTCTTTATTCTATCACCCAAAGTTTTCAATCATACTATTTTAATAAAAAAGCACCTCACCCTATTTTTACCAAACTGTATTATGTTAAATGTCAGCCTTAATCACTGCCATTAATACCTTGCAATGTTAATTTTTTGTTCTTTCAGGAGTTTTTAAAATATTATTTTTAACTCTAATAAAGATTAAAATATTTTTTATTAAGCACTTTCTATTTGCAAGCACTCTCCCAGACACTTTACATACATTTTTCCAAATTCCTATAAATAATCCTGGAAGTTTAGCAACACTGCCTTTAATAAGGATAAGGCCGTTTACCCAAAAAAAAAAAAAAAAAAAAAATCCATTAATAATTTTTATATTGATCACATGTTGAGATTATAATATTAGGTATATTGGATTCAACAGAATATATTATTAAAATTAATTTCACTTATTTCTTTTTGAATTTTTTAATGCGGCTACTAGATATTTTCAAATTATGTATGTGGCTTGCATTATATTTCTGTTAGACAGTGCTGATCTAGAGCAAGGGTCAGTATTATTTTTTTCTATAAAAGGCCAGATAGAAAGTATTTTCAGCTTTGCAGGCCATATGGTCTGTGTCACAGCTACTCAATTCTACCATTGTAGTACAAAAGCAGTCATAGATAATAATTAAATAAATGGGTACGGCTGTAGTCCAACAAAACTTTATTTGTAAAAATAGGTGATAGCCTGATTTGGTCTTCATGCTGCAGTTTGCTGACCTCTGATCTAGATGATTCAAGGTTTTATTCACATGTCTGGTGGCTTGGCAGAGATGGCTGGAAGGCTGGGTTCAGCTGGGTCTATTGACCCAAACACCTACACATGGCCTCTCCAGCATGGTGGTCTCAGTAGTGGGACATCTTACACGAGTATTCCAAGAAAGACAGAAGCTGCAAGGCTTCTTTTGACCTAGCCTCAGAAATCCTAAACATCCCTTCTAGTGCACTCTATTGGTCAAACAAGCCTCTAAGGCCAGCCCAGACTCAAGAGAGGAGATTAGCAAAGACTATGTGTCCATCTTTAATCGATCACAACATTATTCAAAGTTTAGACTAGACCTATTATGGGCCCTCAGAGTACTATGAACCTCTCCTCTGTAGTACTTGTCATCATTGTAATTTCACATTTATTTGTATGATCATTATCCTGCTCCTCTGCTAAACTGTAAGCCACCACATGAAGAGGAGTCCTTTCTGGTTTTGCTCATCATTCTATTCCCAGCACCTAGCACAAGGTCTGGCTTCCTAAATATTTGTTAAATGAATGAATGACATTAGGGCACAGCTTTTCAGCCAAGTAACTGGGCGAGTATATATCCCATATTTCTCCATTGCTCTCAAGCATATCATGAGACACCCTGTCAGAAGTTAAAATTCAGATACAGTCAAGTCCCAGCAACCTTCTTATTTTGCAGTTCAGAAACTTCGTAATAAAGGAAATAAGCCTACCCTATTCTTCCCAGGGCCTCAGAGGTTATCACAGCTGTTCTAAAGGTAGAGCTTCAGGTTCTGGTGCCCTGAGAAGTGATTCATGCAGCACGTCACCCCGAGGCCAGCAAAAGCCCCGGGCAAACTTGTCCTCCTCCTGGCCTTCACTCTCTTCTCACCTGGCTGGCTGTGCCCATCCAGCACACCTGGCTTGTCCAGTCACAGTGTGAGCTGGCAGAAGGCAAAGGGCCAGGGCCTGAGCACTGGGCTGAGGCCCATCTAGTCCTCCCTCCACGGAGGTTGTGGCGTCTCCCGCTTCGCTCGGAGCAAGGACTCTCGTATGTGCCAGGAGGAGATAAATGAGTCCACCTTCCACACTGGCCTGGAGCTTGAATGGTAGCTATTTGTGGACATTCTGTTTCTCTCTTTAGTGCTGGGTCAGGGACCAAGGCCTACACATCTTTACACTCCCCCATAACCTCTAGAACAAGCCTGACGCTGAGTAAATTCACTACATGTTGGCAGGAGATGGTCTCAATGAACACCTTCCTTAGACACCAGTAAACCTATCATCATTTTTCCTGGTGCCCTGATCACCACTAATATTCTAGACAAAGTTGAGAAATAGGGAACTTTTTTGGTGCTCCCCAACTTCTGCCTTGGAATCCTTCTCTCACTTCCCGAGTCATCATGTCTGTGCTCCCCTGTCCCACCCCATGGCTGGCCACCACTACACCACACCTCTGCATATTGCCTTTGGCCTGAACTAGATCCCACATCCTCCTGCAGACCTGAGATGAAAAAGAGCTCTTCTTAATCCTCTCCTTTTTCTGCCCCAATACCTGTAGTTCCCAGAGCTCTTCTAGGTGAAGCTTAGCTGAAACATAGCAACATGTGTCTGGAGGTCAGCCCAGGCCAGGAAACTGATTACCTGTCTAGGGCTGGAATGGAGAGGAGCATTCTCCGCCTGGCACATAGTGGGTGCTCAAGCAATATTTGTGGACTGAATGGCAGCTCAGGACAGAACTTTTCCTGATACACAGTAACACTTATGGCTCCCTCCTGCCCGCAGCCCAGCCTGTCCCCCTGAGTGTCACACTCTGATTCCAGGAGCCACCATCACACTTGGCCCCAGGGATGTGCTGCTCCCCTGTCGTCCTGAGAGGGTAGAACTGGGATCCTTTCACTGGGTCCTACAGCACATCTGAAACCAGCTGGAACTTTTAATGGAACCACACCAGTGTTAAAAAGAACACAGTGAGTGACGGATGGAGACTAAATTTTTGGTGGTGAGCAAGCTGTAGTGTATACAGAAGTGGAAATATAGTGTTGTATACATGAACCTTATATAATGTTATTAACCAATGTTACCTCAAAAGAATTTAAAAAGAATGCAAGGAGGCTGTGCAGGTTTAAATCTCAACTTCAGATCTCAACCGCTCAATCTCAATCTCAATCTCCAGGTGACTCGGAACATTCTTTAACCTCTCTGAAACTCCATTTCTTCATCTGTAACACGGGGAGAAATAATCTCACCTTGTTGTGGGGCATAATAATATACTTAGTCATTCAGCTGACTCTCACTCACATTCTGTGATGGCCAGGTCCGTAAAGCAAGGGAAAGTAGTGTCTGATGGGTACTTTTCTTTGGTTTCTGAAGTGAACCTCCAGCTAAATGGAAGCTACTCATTCTAGGTTTTTGACCAGTTCATACACCTACAGACTTTACTCTGCTCATAGCTGACAGAAATCTCCTCTCAGAGAATCCTCCCTGTAAATTCTTAGGTTCTTTCCTCTCCCATTCCCCTTTTTACTCTCTCCCTCCAAAGGCTAGAGTGTCTACTTCTCAGGCCCTCTGGAAAAAGCAGTGACTCATAGTTGGGGTTAAGATTTCACTGCACAGGAAGCAGTGACATTTCTGCTCTTCTTCAGAGCTGATGACATTGAAGAAAACTGGCTTCCTAAGTCAAGCCACCACCCTCACGCACACTCCATGGCTAGAGGTGAGAGAAATTTTTTACACGGGGCATTTATACTGTATAAGAGAGAATCATGTCAATCTCAAGTGTTTTAGCCCTATATTTTAAAAGGGCCTCATAAACTAAGTGTCTAAAGTGTTGGCCAGGATGGTGGGCAGTCTCCAAATTAATGTTAGTGAAGTTTACTAGGAATGTCACTGCTGGGCCAGGATTTTGAGAACAGACATGATCTCTACCCCCCCAAATCCATGAAGGGCTGAGATAGATGTGTGGTAGGCTTATTCTGCATAGTTTGAGAGAACAACATCAGTATCAATGAGAGGAAGTTAAGGAGAGGCAGCCTCTCACTCGGGAAGAAAGAGTTTCCAAACAGAGAAGTCAGAAACGATCTTGACTTCCTTCTCATACCCAGTGCTCCTCCCCACTGCACGAATTACACGGACCATCTGTCCAGGATTTCCCAGGGCAATACCAATTTCATGTAATTGTTTGAACTAAACGTGATTCATTGGGCTTCCCTGGTGGCACAGTGGCTGAGAGTCTGCCTGCCAATGCAGGGGACATGGGTTCGTGCCCTGGTCCAGGAAGATCCCCCACGCCGCGGAGCGGCTGGGCCCGTGAGCCATGGCCTCTGAGCCTGCGCGTCCGGAGCCTGTGCTCCGCAACA
>NW_006776601.1:175036-187158 GCF_000442215.2 Lipotes vexillifer | reverse complement strand
CTGCGCATCCGGAGCCTGTGCTCCGCAATGGGAGAGGCCACAAGAGTGAGAGGCCGGGCGTACCGCAAAAAAAAAAAAAAAAAAAAAAGGTGATTCGTTAAATTTATAACAAACTATAATTTTGATTGTGTGTCCCTGTTCAAAACATCACCCAGGGAAAAATATCTTTGATTACGTCAAGCATACTGATATTTGGTTTGCAAACAATGGGAGATTTTTACACTAGGTGGGATTTCAGACTCAGAGGGTTCCTAGTCCTCAGATTTTATGATAAATAGGATGCTGGCAGTGATTTAGGATGAGGAAATGCACAGGAATCAAATAGAGAACCCCATTACCATATGATCCAGCAATCCCACTCCTGGGCATATATCAGGAGAAAACTCTAATTCAAAAAGATACATGCACCCCAATGTTCACTGCAGCACTATTTACAATAGCCAAGCCATGGAAGCAACCTAAATGTCCACTGACGATGAATGAATGGATAAAGAAGATGTAGTACATATATACAATGGACTATTACTCAGCCGTAAAAAAGAATGAAATAATGCTATTTGCAGCAACATGGATGGACCTAGAGATTACATTCTAAGTGAAGTAAGTCAGACAGAGAAAAGACAAATATCATATGATATCACTTACATGTGGAATCTAAAAGAAATGATATAAATGAACATATTTACAAAACAGAAACAGACTCACAAACATAGGAAACAACCTTATGGTTACCAAAGGAGGAAGGGGGGCAGGGATAAATGAGGAGTTTGGGATTAGCAGATACAAACTACTATATATGAAATAATGTACAAGGTCCTACTGTATAGCACAAGGAACTATATTCAATATTTTGTAATAAGCCATATGGAAAATAATCTGAAAAAGAGTATATATATGTATATAAAACTGAATCACTAGGCTGTACACCAGAAATGAACACAGTGTTGTAAATCAACTATACTTCAATTAAAAAAACAGAGAACTCTTTCTCCAGACTTTACCACTGAGTGGTGTCAGCTCTGGCCCAACAAATAATGCCTGAGTTCTGAAACCTATTGAAATCACTGGAAGGAAGGCAGAGCAATTGGGAGAGAGCATGAGGTCCATAGACTGAACACCTACTGTGTGCTTCAGCAACTGAATATATTTGCAATTCACTGTCACAAAGCACTAATTTTCTAATTGTTTACTAATCAGCACTAATTTTTTAAATATAAAAGAGCTCCTAGAAATCAATAAGAAAAAAGGCCAAAGACCCAAGTTAATAGTAGGAAAAAGAAATGTACAGATATGGAACAGGAAATATTATCTCTCAAACATTTGAAAAGACACTCATACTCAGAATAAAAGAAATTCATTTTAAAATTACAGTGAGAGGGCTTCCCTGGTGGCGCAGTGGTTGAGAGTCCGCCTGCCAATGCAAGGGACACAGATTCGTGCCCCGGTCCGGGAAGATCCCACATGCCGCGGAGCGGCTAGGCCCGTGAGCCATGGCCGCTGAGCCTGCGCGTCCGGAGCCTGTGCTCCACGACGGGAGAGGCCACAACAGTGAGAGGCCCGCGTACCACAGAAAATAAATAAATAAAATACAATTACAGTGAGAACCACCTCACACCCATTAGCATGGGTACTAAAGAAAAAAATACAGAAAATAACAAGTGTTGGCAAGGATGTGGAGAATTGCAACTCTTGTACATGGTTAATGAGAATGTAAAATGGTGCACCCACTATGAGAAACAATATGGCAGTTCCCCCCAAAATTAAAAATGGAATTACCATATGATCCAGTAATTCCCCTTTCGAGCATATACCTGAAAGAAATGAAAGCAAGGTCTCAAAGAGATATTCGCACATCCATGATCACAGCATTATTCACAACAGCCAAAAGGAGGAAGCAGCTCAGATGTCCATAAACAGTTGAATGGATAAACAAAATGTGGCATATACATACAATGGAATATTATTCAGCCTTAAAAAGGAAGGAAATTCTGACATATGCTACAACATGGTTGAACCTTGAATACTACGCTAAGTGAAATAAGCCAGATACAAAAAGACAAATATTGTCTGATTCTACTTACATGAGGTCCCTAGAGTAGTCAGATTCATGGAGACAGAAGGTTGAATGGTGGTTGCCAGGGACGAAGGGGTCGGGGAGAGTATGAAGTTAGTGCTTAATGGGTACAGACTTTAATTTTGGCAGGATGAAAGAAGTTCTGGAGATGGGTGGTGGTGATAGTTACACAACGATGTGAATGTGTTTAATACCACTGTACACTCAAAAAATGAGTAAGATGGTAAATTTTATGTGTATTTCATGACAACAAAAATTTTTTTTAAATTACAGTGAGATGTCATTTTAACCTTCCCTATTGCTAAAGATCGCAAATTAGCTTTTGTTGGCAAAAGCTACATGAAACTAAGCACACTCATGTTTTGCTGCTGGGAGCATAAACATAAAATTTTAGGGGAGAACAATTTTTTCAGTATCTGTGAAGATTAAAATTGCAATTACCTTTTGACCTTTTGGTCAAGGCATTCTGCTTCTAGGAAGATAGCTTACTCTCACATATGTGATTTGGCATATGATCAAGGTTTTTCATTGCAGCAGAAGATTGGAAAAACCTAAATGTCTATTGATAGGGGCTGGTAAAGTAAATTATTGCCATCCAATAGAATACACCAGAATAATATGCGACTGTTAGAATGAGGATACTCAGTACATGCGGATACAGAACAATCTCCAGGGGAGTGGTTAGTGTGCAAAACTGTATTATAGTATGCTAACAGTTGTGTTTTATAATAAAATGAAAAAAAATATGGGTATAAGTTTTCATTTCGTTTTGCCTAAAATAACTTCAAGTAGAGGCAAGAAACTGCTAACAGGTATCAGTGGTCACTCCAGTTATTTCTATGGGGGAAAATCAGACTGCTAGGGGGCAGGGTTGGGAGTGAGTTGCTTTCCACTATTTATCACCTTTACATTTTAAATTTAGTACCATGTGCAGGTATGATCTACTAAAATTTTTTTTAATTAAAAAAGAAAGGTTAGGGGCTTCCCTGGTGGCGCAGTGGTTGAGAGTCCACCTGCCAATGCAGGGGAAACGGGTTCGTGCCCCGGTCCGGGAAGATGCCACATGCCGCGGAGCGGCTGGGCCCATGCGCCATGGCCGCTGAGCCTGCGCGTCCGGAGCCTGTGCTCCGCAACGGGAGAGGCCACAACAGTGAGAGGCCCGTGTACCAAAAAAAAAAAAAAAAAAAAAAAAAAAGAAAGGTTATAGTCCAGAAGGGAAGAAACAGACACTTTTGGCCCAAAGCTGCGTGCTGGGTGCTATGGGAAAAGAAAGGAAGGGTGTGTAGCCTAGCCTAAAGTCATCAGGGATGGCTTCTAGACAAATCACCCCTAAGAAAGAAATTTCTGCTATTGCATCAGGAAGAGTTGCACACTTTCCCCTGAGCATTGGTTTGTTTTTATCTTATGGACAGATCTGTAAATTAATTCACCAATTAGGTTTACCTTTTCTCTTTGGCTGTTAAAAAAGCTACAAGCCAAACTTGTGACCCACACCACGCAAAGTGGGCAGAGTTCTATGGTAAGCATTAAGCATTTGCCTTGTACTTGGCTCCATTTTATATTCCTGAATTTGGTTTGCTTTTCCCTGTTTGTAATGTTGGTCATCTTTCCTATTCTGTGCTTCCCTGTAAGCCACTCTACAGCCCTTTTGGTCTAAGTTGGGGTAAGTGGGTGAATGAAGAAAGACAGAGGGCAGGAGAGTTAAAAAGAGAGGATGGAGTTTATAGAGCAATGCCTGTCATTTTCCCTGGCTCCATCATATAGATTAAGTGAACACTCTAATGCTGTGGTTCTCAAAGTGGGGTCCTTAGACCAGCAGCGTCGCTATCACCTGTGAGTTTGTTAGTCATGGGTTTCACTCAATCTACTAAATCAGAATCTCTGTGGACAAGGCCCAGGAAACTGCTTTGACATGCCCTCCAGATGATTTTTGTGCACAATAAAGTTTGAAAACCACAGGGAAGCCAAAGAAAAATTGATTTCTAAATATAAATACTTTCTATTTGCTGCGCTATACCCATTTATTGGCCAAGATAAGTAATGCTAGCTACTGCAGTAAACAACTCCCAAAATTTCATTAGCTTAACACAATAAAGTTTTATATTTTGCTCATGTCACAGTCCAATATAGATCACTGTGGGGTGTTGAGAGCTGTTTTATTAATTTGTCCAGCAAACCAGCTTCTTTCATAGTGAGGCTTTGCCATCTTCTAGGCCCTTGGACTCCTCCTCTGGATCCTCTGCATCCAAGAAGGCAGGGGAAGGAGGCAAGAGAGAGGCTTTAGTGCTGCTGTATCTGGAAGTAACACCTGTCACTTCTGCCCACAATTCCATTGGCCAAAAACCAGTCACATGGTCCACCTAACACGGGGAGGGGGGACTGGGAAATAGGGCGTGTCTGTGGGGTTAGGAGGAAAAGAAAATGGCTTTGGTGTACACACTGTTTGATCCCTGCCACACCCATGGGCCTAAGTGAATTTCAAACTCCACTTGTTATATTTTGGTTTTTGGTTTCATTTTCTAATCAAGTTCTATCTTCTCTTTTTTAACTTTAGCACCATGGGACTGAGAAACACTCTCGTTGTGATGACCCTCCTACTGTCTGGTAAGCACCCTCTGGGCTTTATAAAGTCCTAGAACCCTCCCACTGTCTCCCGATGAACCTGACCTACAAGCTGGGGTTTGAGATTTGATGGGTTTTACTCACTTTCTATTCAGCGTTCACAATACCACATGCAAAAGACTTTCATGGAGAAGAAGGAAGTTTCACAATCGAGAACAAGTATCTCAGCTGATGGCGGGCCCAGCCTGAGATGGAGCCCTACACCTTCTGTCGTCTCACACCCGTGGTCCTGGATGCACAGAGGAGGGTAGACTGGCCTGTCCATCGGTGCCCAGGGAGCTGGGGGAGGGTCCCTACTCTGACACGCCTGAGGCTTAACTCTTCTGCTCCTCTGTTCCCACTTCTGCATTCTCACACTTTTAGGAAGCGGCTGACAGGCTTCTAAAAGTCTCCTTCCACTAGCGATCATTGTTTTTCTCGTTCCCTACCTTCCCTCTCCCTGCCAATCCACTGCCCTCCCCACCAGCCCGTGCCCATAGATCATAGTTGGCACTGATTACTGGGAGGATCAAGAAACCCAGCTCTGCTACCACCTGCTTCAGTGACCCTCAGCTAATTGTATCAGCTGATTTACCATCAAGTTAAGGGACTAAGCTTCAGGGCTCCTCACTTGCACAGCTCTTTCCAAGCCCCTCCGAGACCCCAGGAGGAGCCCTAACAGTGTGGTCCTGTGTCTTAAGCCTTAGTAAAATTTTCATTAATAAGATATTTTAACCACAATAAGTTAAGACCACTGTCTCTTTCCACTGCGACTTTTCGACTTTTCTCTCTATCACATTCTCCCCATGTTGAGTGGCACTGTAGTAGCCATGGGCATTTTGTTTTATGTTCTGTATTCTTTTTCTGAAAGAGCTCTTCCCCCTCAAAAGAAATTTTAGAAGTGTCAGGCCTCACAAAACTCAGACCTTCCCTGTTTACTGCTCTGAGTTTCAGTTTCTTCTGTAAACTGGGGTTGGCCGAGGTTCCTGCCGCCCATCCTGCGACTGGGTGCCTTTAGTTTCTCCTGGCCCATCCCCTTCCTGCTTCTTGTTTTCCCCACCCTTAGCACCGAGAGGGAAGGCATCCGGTCCTGGTGTGGGGCAGACAGGGAGGGGGAGCCCAGCCTGCTGTTTGGGTACAACGGCACACAGGCTGCCCCTGACTAACTGGCCCGGCCACGAGCTTACCTCCTTCTGATAGCCACACACCAGGCCCTTGCCCACTGTCCTTGTCCCTGCTGTGGGTAAAAGGAGTCAGGCTACAAGGGAGAGATGCTCCCTCAGATTGATGCTGGCTGGGACAGGCCTTTTGTGATGTGTTTTCTGTTTAGCACCTTGGAGCTTGTTGGGTCTGTGCTATAGATGTGTTGCCTGATCTATAGATGGGCTAACTGATCACTTTACTGACTTAGGTCGTAACAGCAGCTTCCACCTCCCAGCACCAATATGACCTGTTACTCTAGCTCTTGGGGAGGTAGAAGTGATGTGTGAGCAAGAGCAAGAGAGAAAGGGGATAAAACAAAGCTTTGTAGGACAGTATCCAGCAAGAACCCCTTCCTATCCCACTTCTTATTTTATTTATTTGACAAATACAGAGAGGTAGTGCTTACTTTGTGCCAGGTACTGTTCTAAGCATTTTATAAATATTAACTCAAACGTCATCATAACTCTCTGCTTTAGGTCTTGTTATGATTCCCCATTTTACAGCTGTGCAAACTAAAGCCCAGAGAGGTTCAGTAATTTGCCTAAGACAACATTGCTAATAAGTGGCAGAGCTTGGATTCACACCTAGCGGTATAGATTCAGCCTCTCTTCACTTCACCTTGACATTATGCTGTTCCTCCTAACTCTTGCTAGGGAACTCTCCATAATACTAGGATTTGTCCCTTGGGGACTCAAACAACTTTGATAGATAATGCGGCTTGTGCCTTAGCCAAGTTCACAAGTTCCCCACCAGGTACATCCTCCACCTTCCCAGCAGCTGACACCTTAGCTGTCCCTACAGCTCAGGCCCTGGCCCTTCTCACACAGTGACCAGCCCAGCTCTTATGACCTGGGAGAGAAGAAAGAAAAATGTCCTGGAAACAGTTTTTCAGAAAAGCCTGGAATGAGATACCATTCACCACCACCACCACCCCAAACTTTCTGACTCTGCACATGGAAAGTGAGAATAAAACTGAGAAACCTTATCAAAACTGAGTCCAGGTGTCACTTTTGCCCTTGCCTTGCATTTGAAACTGCTTGGACACTTCCTAAATTCTAAAAAGAGAGTTATCAATATTGAAACTTTAAAAATAACTCCCCCAAATGGAAGTCATTTAAGCTTTATGGTGGTGAGAGAATAGTAGTTCTATTTTTGGCAGTAGAAATTTAAAGTGGGATAGGAAAATGGTGACACCTGATTGGAAGATAACATTGCCAATACTTAAAAGACGATTAAAAATAATAAAACAGATTTCATTCTTTCTTAAAGAATGAAAAAGAATCTATTTGAATTTTATCTTTCTTCTCAGGGCACATCTCTGCTTGCTGGGCTGGCAAACAGTGACCTGCCCATAGGCAGGAATCCAAAGGGAGAAAGGAGATGCAATTGACCTAGATAATCCACAGCAAAAATGCAGGGCTGAATAATTCATTTGACAGCAGAGATAAAACAGTACAGGGAAATAATTCTGTGTCTCCTTTTCCCTCCATATGTTTTGTGTCCTCCCCTAGTCATGGAAATCAGACACTGTAGTTGCTGCCCTGGCCCATGAGGCGAAAATTGGACGAGAGTTTAAAACCTAAAAGGGCGAGAGGGCAGCCATGGCCTTGCAGAATTAGGTTATAATTTGTGCTTTGTATTCATAAAGCTAAAGGAATGTTGAAGTGCCACTTGCAAAGGCACTTCTAACTGTCCAGCTCTGTTGGCTGCTATCCCAGCACCTCCAGTAGTACTTAAAGCTGGAATCAGAGTGGTGTTTGGAAAATCAGTAGCTCACGTATCAGGAGGAAGTTTTTTTCCTAGTTTGACTTTTTATGGTTGCTCTTATTGTCTGGGGGTTTACTGGGTCCTAAGGCTTTTCATTTCTCTTGAACAATACCTCTGGTTCAATTAATGTACCAGGAGTATAGTTGGGGGTCTTCATTCACTTTAAGATTTACATAAATTTGGCTCAAACCCTCATTTCGTATCTTGTGTAAAGGTCTACTGTTTCCTCCCAGGTTTCTGCAGGTTCCTACATGGGTGGCTGCATTAGGATTATGTTTATATGATTACTTTGACTCCCACTTCCTGTTGCTGTTGCTAGTTGTCACTATAATCACAGAGGTGAATAGATAGTTCAGACGTAATTCCCAAATTCCCAAAGAACTGTCATGGAGCCTAGTAGTTCTCCTATTGGAGTCACCCCTTTATGTTAAGGTACTGTCTCAGAGGCCTTTGAAACAGATGTTTGCTCCCCAGTAGGGAGTATCTTACTTCCGAAGTAGTGGATCATTTTAGTAGAGTATTTAGTAGGTTCCAGAGAGAATGGGCTGTCAGACAAGTTAATTTAGTGGAAGATGGTCACTGAATAGGATAAGTAGAGGGCTGATTGGGAGCAAGAGTGAAATTTGTAGGGAACAGAGAGGCTCCAATGGCAAACAGACTACTTTGGGAAGCAGCAAGAGTTTGAGACACTGTGGCTTGTTTTTACTCTGTGAGAGATCTTAATACCATTTCCAGAGTATGCAACTTGGGATTTTGGCCCCCTTGGTACTGTTAAGATTTACAGAAACAAAAACACTTGTAGCCCTTCCTTTATAGCCATTACCAGTCATAGGGCCAAGTTCCAGGACCTCAAAATTATGAAAACTCTTTCAACAGTCTCTAAGAGTATTTACCCATTCTTGGTTTCATTTTCACTCTTTCTTTCATTCATTCTCCCTATAGATGTCTCCATTAAAAAGTAGTCAGCTCCCTCCACTACTTAAAAATCACTCCTCTGGGACTTCCCTGGTGGTCCAGTGTTGGGACTTTGCCTTCCAATGCAGGGGGTGTGGGTTCGATCCCTGGTTGGGGAGCTCAGATCCCACATGCCTCGCAGCCAAAAGAACCAAAACATAAAACAAAAGCAATATTGTTACAAATTCAATAAAGACTTTAAAAATGGTCTATATCAAAAAAAAAACTTTAAAAATATAGAAAATAAAAAAATACATAAAAATCACTCCTCTGGTCCTTACTACAGTGTAACAGACAAGAGAGTAAAATTAGTTATATATAGTTGTGACCACAATATATAGGCAAATCCCCGAATATGTTCTATTCAATATTGTTTCATACACACTTTCTCATGTTTCTAAATTCTTTTCATTTTTATAATTTTTGAAATTGTATTAGTCCAGTGGGTTGAAATGCTGTAATTTGCTTTATTTGTATGTGTGTGTGTTTTACTCATTCAGAAGTTATTGCCCCATTGTCTTCTTTGGTTTATGGTTGCTAAGGAGCTTTCATTCTAACTGTCATTATTTTATAGGCATTCTTTCTTCCTTTTTTTAAAGAATGAAAAGATTCAATTCAATTCTTCTTCTTTGTAAATTTGAAAAAAATATTTTATGCTTTTTGTTTATCAGCTTCACCACAACATACCTAGGTGTGGATTTTTTTCTCATTTATCTTACTCAGTACTTAGAACACACTTTTGATCTGAGGACTTGTGTCTTTTTCCGTTTTGAATAGTCACAATCTTTATCTCTTTAAATATTGTTTCTCTACCATTCCTCGCATTCTCTTCTTCTAGAAAATACTAGAGCTTCTCAGACTAACTCCCCTTGACTCTTAACTTGTTCTTCCACACTTTTATTTCTTTCTCCCTCTGTGCAGCACACCAGTCAAGGATCAGGTGGATCAGCACAGACATGGGGGTTCTTCTCACTGTTGAGGGAGCCCCAGACAAAAGGCTCCAGCAGTTTTATGGACCCTGGGGAGAGGTGGAAGGGAAGGATGAGGGGAAAGGGCTAAGAGTGGAAATACTGAGTCAGCTGGGGGAAAGTAAGTCTCCATGGGGAAAGTGTCTCCAAGGTCCCCCTTCCCTCCTACCATAAGGCAGCCTGAGCAGAAGCATCTGAAGAAGACCTCTGCCCAAGGCCCCAATAAAGAAACTGAGGAACGAAAGTGCCTGGGCTACAAATGTAAATATGTGAAAGAGCGTGACTGGCCAGTGACGGGGCCGAGTCCTTGACTGCAACTCCCTTCAGAGACTGCAATGCCTTCTTGGCTGTGCAACAAGAGTGAAGGTGGGAGGTCTTGAGATAGAATGTGCCTGGCATTTTGGAGGAATGGCAAGGAAGCCAGTATGGCTGGAGCAGAGTAAGTGAAGGGAAGAGGTCTGAAAGGTACCAGGGGCCAGATTACATAAGACTTTGTAGGTCATGGGAAGGATTGGGGGTATAGTTCTCAGCGTGATGGGAAAGGATTTGGATATAATTTTCGGAGTGGTGGGAAGTCATCAGAGACTTTTGAACAGGAGGGTTATGCCATCTGAGACATAATTTAAAGGATCAATTGGGCTTAAGGAATTAGATTTGTGGGCAAGGGTGGAAGTAGGGAGATCAGTTAGGAGGCATTTGCAACTATCTAATCAAGAGGTAATGGAGTCTTGGCCTAGGGTAGTATCTGCAGATACAGTGAGAAATATTGCAATTCATAATATATCCCAGTGAGGTGGGAGAATTGATGGAGTGGTGGTAGATGAAAGAATGAAATGAAAAGATGTGGTGGTCACAAGGTGAGATGTTTGATATTGAGAGTTTTTATGGGGTGCAGTGGTAACAATAGGGTCTGGGGTCTGGTCCAGGGAAGAAATGGGGTAGAGTGGGCGACAAGATACTGGAGGAAAAGAGGACAAGAAAGTGAGAGGCTAGGCACTCTGTGCAAGAGGCTGAAATTGCCTAGGCAAGGGAAGTGATGGAGAAGTCAGGTGCCTAGGAGGAGATGGATACTGGAAGCAGTGGGTAGTGTAATCTGATGACTTGGACTTACCAGGAGCTGAATTTTTTGACATGTAATGATGTGTTTTACATTTTACATTTACATTTTACATTATATTATGCTTCATATATTTTAATAGATCATATTTCATATAACATATAGTATAGTTCTATATTTTATAAAATATACAGACATTATATATCTATAATATATAAATATACATAATTGTATATACATTATATTTATATCTATAGTGGGATCCATGGTGAGCATGAGATCAAAGCAAAGCTAATCTTAACAGAAATACCAATCATCCATGAAAACTCCTGGAGAACCATCCCTACCCTAGTCACCATTTAAGGAGTGATGAGAGAAAACTGACCAGGATGTCAGAGGTTGGGAAAGAATAGAGTTTCAGAAGGAGAGAAGGCCAACAGTGTGGCGTTCAACAGCGTGGTCAGAGATGATGAGGTCTGAAAAGTGTTCTGCGTTTGGCAGTGGGGGGAAGCCACTGACAACATCTGCCAGGGAAGTTTCAGCAGAGAGGTGGGGACAGAGGCTGGGGGTGGAGGCAGCAATCTCCACTTACTCTTTCAGAGAGTTGACTAGAGTCTGTCATACAGAGTGAAGTAAGTCAGAAAGAGAAACACAAATACCGTATGCTAACACATATATATGGAATCCAAAAAAAAAAAAAGGTCATGAAGAACGCAGGGGCAGGACGGGAATAAAGACGCAGACCTACTAGAGAATGGACTTGAGGACACGGGGAGGGGGAAGGGTAAAGCGGGACAAAGTGAGAGAGTGGCATGGACATATATACACTACCAAATGTAAAACAGATAGTTAGTGGGAAGGAGCCGCATAGCACAGGGAGATCAGCATAGAACAGGGAGATCAGCTCAGAACTGGGAGATCAGCTCTGTGCTTTGTGACCACCTAGAGGGGTGGGATAGGGAGGATGGGAGGGAGACGCAAGAGGGAAGAGATATGGGGATGGATGTATATGTATAGCTGATTCACTTTGTTATACAGCAGAAACTAACACATCATTGTAAAGCAATTATACTCCAATAAAAATGTTAAAAAAAAATAGGAGAAAGAGAAACTAAAAGCAGTAGCAGAGGGTACTGCTGAAGTAAGTGCTGTGAAGAAGGGAGAGGGTGGTGAGCAGGGCGAGCAGCTCAGAGGCCAAGTTAAGTGGAACTAGAGACTACCAATTTGTAATGTCACCAGCCTGATCAACTGCATAATTTCCTCCAGGAGTGCTCAAACATTCAGTCGTAAGGAACAGATATGTAGACCCAAAGTAGATTGCTCTTGGGATGAAATCTGCACAAAGGGGCAAGTTTATCGAAGTTGCTTGCAAGAGAATGATTGAAAAAATATTCTATCACTGTGCAAACAATATGACAGCCACCGGCCACATGTGGCTATTTAAATTTAAATTAGTTGGGCTTCCCTGGTGGCGCAGTGCTTGAGAGTCCGCCTGCCG
>NW_006776601.1:165153-174959 GCF_000442215.2 Lipotes vexillifer | reverse complement strand
AAAAAAAAAAAAAAAAAAAAAAAAAAATTTAAATTAGTTAAAATTAAATAAGATGAAAATTCAGTTTCTCAATCATACTAGCTACCTATTAAGAGAGTGCTTTCGGAAAGCACTGCATTATAGGGTCTAGACTGGACAGAGCTGAGGTCTTAATAAAGTTGAAGAACAGATGTAGGTATAGAATCAAGAGCAAATCTTGGTGGAAAATATCTTGTGGACAGAGATTGGTACATTGAGGTTTAAGATTCTAGGGGCAGAGGTGTTCTTGGTGATAAGGTTTAAGATTATGTCATGGGAAAGGGGCTGCTGAAATAGCCTGTGGATGAAGATCTTTGAAGTGGGAAAGATCAAAGAACTTTGAGGCAAGGGTGTTGGTAAACTCATCCATGCCAAAGTCACCCAATTTGATAGGAATAACTGATTGGAAAGAAAGACCTTGCATCTAATGCCAAAAGTCTTCAGTGAGCAAGGAAGTAGTGACAAATGATTAGTAGCTAACAGCAGTGAGGGAGAACACCTCAAAAGGGGAAGAGTGTTGCTCAAGGTCCCTCTGATGTGTGATAAAACAAGTAGCGGCTGGAGGCATGTGACGTTCTTTGGGTTGGGCCAGATTTCAATGAAAGCACAACCCTGGGGGAAACATTTGATGAAGAGGTTGAAGACATAGAGGAGTTTATTACAATGCAGTGAGGCTTCCATAGGGCCTAGTAAAGCTTTGGAGGAAGTTTAGTAAAAGAAGGGAAATTCATGAGTACAGATAAGCATAGTAATATGAGAGGGATATGACCCTAGAATACATAAGACAGGCATGCAGGGTAGTAGCTGGGGAAGACTGAAGTCCCAGGTGGGGTCAGGGACCTCACAAAGTTAGAAGACTGTAGTTTTTGTCTGACAGCCAAACAGTTTCTTGCTGATGACGTCCTCAAGTATCCTTTGAAAGAAATGTCTCCAGCTGATTAGGGAGGTGTCTAGATGGATTCTTGAGTGCCTAGCTCCTAACATCACCATAGCAACCAGTTATAACTAGACCCAGACCATTTCTATGACTCAAGTGCTAGGAAAGAGAGAGAATCTCAATGCTTACCCTCCAGTGGAGCCCAGCAAGTCCCATAGCTGGGTGGCCTAAGGTTTGGGGTCATAAGAGGGGAGGCCTGAAGCCACTTAGAAAAAACAGACTTTGAGCTAAATTTTCCCATATCATCAGAGAGGCAATTAGCATGCATAGCTCTAAGTGATGTCATGGAAGCCAGTGGTTGGCGAGGAACTATGGAGTAAGTTGTGAAATACTTTCAGTTCCACTCAGAATGGACTTCAGAGTGATTTCCACCCCAGGGTGAAGAGAGGGTTTGGGGAAGGATGGATGGAAACAAATTTTTCTTGTTCCGTCATCTCTCTGTTCCACTCTGGAGGCAGAGATAGAAATACTCTATTGCAGCTCCTCAAACTGGAGGTCTGCTAAAAATGCAGATTCTGACTCAGACGGTCTGGAGTGGGGCCAGGGATTCTGCATCCCCTTGGGGATGCTGATGCCTTTAGAGCACAGACCACACTTTCGGTTGGCAGGTGAGAGGGGAGAAGTTACATGGGTGGAAGAAAAATTCCGTATAATCTTTGGGAGAGGGAGCCTGGGTCTTGGACCCCTCTGTGAGTGGAGAGAATGGGTGGGCAGGAGAAGAGGCCCTGTGAGGCTCTGTAGAAAAGCAACCTTAAGTCAGGAAGACAGAAGAAGCCAAAGGCAAAGTCATTTCCAGGCCAGAGGCACTGCTGAATAATAACATAATGGTGACTGTTAACTGGCAGAATTTTCAGCTATGTGTTTGGTTTCCCCACCAGGTCATCTGCTCAATATCAATCTATATGGCAAGTTAGTGATAAAACCAGCGTGAGTTTCCCCAGAGATAGTTGCTAGAAGCTTTTACAGTAGGTGACACCCTTACATTATCATTCAGAGTTTAGCAGAGGAGTAGCAGCACCCCCAGGAGTGCCTGATAAGTAGTTACTGAAAACAGTAAGACTTCTTTAGGTCCCCCTTTCACTGTTCCAGGTACCCAGGTAGATTTTCCCACCTCCCTCCAATATGGAAATGCATCTTGTACAGACTGTGCTTTCTGCTTTCAAGAGCTTCACAGGCTTCTAGTGAGTGTAATGCAATAGGCAGTGATTCAAACTTGTGCCGACTCTCACTGATGCCTGGAGTCCCTTCCCATAGAGTTCAAGACCACCCCAGGCACCCACCCCCTTGATTATGGTTCTCACTGGGCCACTCTGCACACAGTTCAACTTCACCAAGTGCATGTCACTGTTATTACTCTTCCCCTCCCTCTTAGAAGAGAACCCTATTGATCAGATCAATTTAATTTCTCCTACCACCCCTCAAAGAACGCCTCAGATAACTCCTCTCATCTCCCTCACCAACCTGCTTCTCCTTTCCTCCTTAATGTCAACATCCCTTTACTGAAGTCTGGAATGATGAAGCTTTACTTAGAACCCATCCTAACTCCCTCCCCAAGGTGGCGTCTAACTTCATATTAACTAAGAAACAGCATTTCTCCCCTAACCCTGCACTTCTCACTCACCACTACTTAATTTCTCGGCCGGGTCTCAAGTAATTCTGTGATCCAGAATAGGTCCTACAGAAACCCTATAATCAATCACATTTAAGGAGTGAGGAGACCCAAATCCCTCCACAAACCCCAATATGCCCTCAGGGATGAAAGCATTTCTCTGAACTCTCCCAGCACATTCTCCAGGGGTTGAAAACATTTCCAAAAGCAATGCGTCCTGGGGAGAGCAAGTCTGTGGTACCTGGGGATTCCCCAGTACTCCAAAAGTACATCCTCACCTTCCCATTTATGATTCATTTCCAGCATTTCATTCATGTACCTTAAATGGTCTTCGACCACCACAATCCCAAAACAACCATCAAATCTGCCCAGTTCTCTTTCTGATCTCTGAAAGAGCTTAGAGAGGTCACAGAATAGAGGCCTTGGTTGACCATTTGTGTCATTTCCAAACTGTTTTTACCCTTGGGAGAGCTGGCCATGGGAGCAGCAGTCATGAGGGAAAGTCTATAAAGGGAACTATTTGAATTTCAAAGATATTAGTCACTGTGATCCCCAGCTACCGAGGCATAATGAAAGGAGGGATATCGGAACTCTTTTCACCACAGCAGGCCAAGGAATAAGGGGATAGGGAGGGGAGAAGGGAGCTTCTGGTCATGGTGAAGAAGTAATGGAGCCTGTAACAGCTACAGTGAAGAGAATCAATGTTCAGATTATAGGGAAGTAACCAATGGGTGAATGAGTTGTCTAACTTTGCTGATTTTCTCTGTTCTGGGATTTAAATTCACAGAACCATAGTACTGGAAAGAACCTTAGAACATTTAGTCCACCCCTTCATTAAACAGATAAGGAAACTGAGCCTCATAGGAGTTGCAGTTTGCACAAGGCCACCCAGTTAGTTATCAGTAGAGTGAGGACAAAAGCCCCTTCCTTTCTGCACATGCCAATGTGTATGCACAGTTCCAGAGTTTAATATCTGCTTCTTCAAGATCATTACTGATAAGATAGCATCTGGGTATTATATAAAGAGAAATGGAGTTTCTGGGTTTTTTTTTTCTTTCTTTCTTTCTTCCCTTTCGTGTCTCTTTCCCCACTTTCCACCTTTCCTTCTTTTAGGTGCTGCTTCCTTGGAAAGTCAGGCATTTTTCAATGAGACTGGAGACCTGCCATGCCACTTTCCAAACTCTCGAAACCGAAGCCTGGATGAGCTGGTGATATTTTGGCAGGACCAGAATAAGTTGGTTCTCTATGAGCTGTACAGAGGCCAAGAGAATCCTCACAATGTTCATCCCAAGTATATAGGCCGCACGAGCTTTGACCAGGACAGTTGGACACTGCGACTCCACAACGTTCAGATCAAGGACAAGGGCTCGTATCAATGTTTCATCCATTATAAAGGACCCCAAGGACTGGTTCCCATCCACCAGATGAGCTCTGACCTGTCAGTGCTGGGTACGTAGCCAATGGCGCGTTCAGATCCGGGGCCTTCTCAGATGAGACTGCAATAGGTGGGGGAGAGGGCCGCCTCGAGACGGGCAGAGGACAGCCAATTCTGGGAAGCCCGTTTGAAGGGAGTGCAGGGCTTGGGAGGAGGGAGCTAAAAGTCCTTCGTACTTTTTATAGTTTACTTCTGAATGATCTGTAAGAATCTGCTTTGGGGACCAGATAGAGCTAACTAAACCAAGGTAATGTGGCTAAGTGAAAACCATGGGTGATTTGGCCCTTAAGTTTATATGAACCATATAGGTCTCAAATCTCTTTTACATTCATTTTCTCCTTCAGTTCAAGAGTTCTCATGCACTAAATCTTTGCCTGGAGCTCCTACCAAGGGTGACAGCTGGCTGATTTGGGATTTCCCTTCAGCCTCCTGGAGGTTGCTTATGACTTGTTTGCTGCCCAACCATAAGCCCAGTAGACAGGAGGGAAATAACCCAAGGCACACAATCCAAAAGCTGACAAACCAGCTCCCTTGTTTTTCCAGGCCTTGAAAAACCTAAATGTCACTACAGATTTTTTAAAATTAAAATACAGTAAAATTATTTTTATTTTGGTGTACAGTTCTATTAATATGAACTTATGTATAGGTTTATATGACCACAATATAAACAGGGTACAAATCATTTTCAGCACCCTAAAAAAATTTCCCCGTGCTATGCCCTTATAGTCATACCCTCTCTAGACCCATAACCCCTGTTTTGCAACTTATAGTCTTATCTTTGTGTGAATGTCACATAAATGAGGTCATACAGTATGTAACCTTTTACGACCAGCTTCTTTTATTTAACGTAACGCCTTTGAGAGTCATCCAAGTTGTTGCATGTATCAAAAAGCTGTTCCTTCTTATTACTAAGTAGCATTTTGTTTATCCACTCAACCCATGGAAAGACATTGGGTTGTTTTCAGTTTGGGGCTATTATGGATAGATTTGCTGTAAAAATTCATGTACAAATTTTTTGTGTAAACCTAAGTTTTCATTTCTCTAGAGTAGGTACCCAGGTGTGGGATTACTAGGTCCAGATTAATTATTGTTAATGAGGTTTAAAGTAGGTAACACCATGGCAATCTACCTTCTACCAGCCACATCACGTACAAGCAGAGTGCTTAAGGAATAGGTGGGTATAGCAAAACTTGTAACAATATCATGCGAATCACTGAAGTTTTAGAAACAATATACTAAATTATAAATTAGTATGTAGAACCTGCACAGTACCTACTGACTACAGAAGAAGAGCAAGGGATTTGGCTGGCAGAAGGAGCTAGCCCTCCTGTTGCTCAGAGAGCACCTCCTTGACTGGGGTAAGCGGGAAGTAAGCATGGTGGCCCCAATTCCATTCCTGAAAAATAAATGTGGGATCATTATGTGGCTCTCACCGTGGGCTGAGGCCCACAATTTAGACACCCTGAGGCCTGCCAGGTGTGCCCCCAGTGAGTTCCCAGGATACCTAGTTATTTGTTGTTCCCGTCTAGATACATCTAAATTTAAACTGATTTCTTTTTGGTTTTTTTTTTTTGTATCTCTATTCTGCTTTCAGCTAACTTCAGTCAACCAGAAATAAATCTAATTCCTAATCAAACAGAAAATTCTAACATCATAAATTTGACCTGCTCATCTACACAAGGTTACCCAGAACCTCAGAGGATGTATATATTGCTAAAAACTAAGAATTCAACTACTGAGTATGACACTGTCATGAAGAAATCTCAAAATAATATCACAGAACTGTACAACATTTCTATCAGCATGTCTTTTTCCATCCCTCCTGAAACAAACGTGAGCATCTTCTGTGTCTTGCAACTTGAGCCAACGAAGACACTGCTTTTCTCGCCACCTTGCAATATAGGTAAGCCTGACAGTTTCTTTTGTCAGGTATTATACACAGATGGGTAAGGCAGATCATCCAGTGTCCCCTGCTTGCCAGGAAACCTCCAACTGGGCCATTTTCATACTGTTAGGAAAGACCCAGACAGAGGGCTCCTGTTTCATCTGAGGGTCTACAAGGTCCAAGAGGCTATGAACCTATGCCGCTCTTGAGGAAGCACGTTCTTAGCCTTGACACTGGCCCAGTCTTCTGGGCTGCCTTTAGATAGAAGATTCTGAAGCTTAGGTTAGAAGATGCAGGCTTTCTCCAGGCTAAAATTCTTCCACTCATTAAAACACACACACACACACACACACACACACACACACTCATATATACATACAGCACTTGTTATGAGTACAAAACCATTCTAGACATTGTTGGTTTCAGGGGAGAAAACCAAAAGGTATAAGACACGCTCTCTGCCCTTCTAACAGAATCAGAACTCCACGATGGACACACATGGTAAACTGGATTGTAAAAGGACTGAATTAGAATCTAAATTATATCCCATGGAAATATACAACTAAATTTAAAAACAAGAGTGACTGATAATAAGATTTATAGGCATTCAGAGATAGGCAAGTTCCTTGAGGGTCAGTGAAGGCTTCCTAAAGGACATGGGACCTTATATTACCATAACAGAAATAACTGGGCTTAATAAGTGTGGTAAAGAGATGACAGGTACTCAAACTTGTGGTAGCTTCTGAAAAATTCTGAAACAGCATTCAGGCTTGGGAGGTGAGGGGGCCACAACCTGTTAGCAGTATCTGCCATGGGCACAGGCAATGGTGGCCATCAGTACACATGTGTCAAGGAAATACACAGAAGCAGAAATGCTTGTGGCATGTTGACAGTGTAGATGGGGGCCAGTCCCACTGGGAAAGGGTTGAAACTAAGCCGTGTACACTAATAGGAGCCTGCCATTTTAAATTCCTGGCTTTGCCCTAGAATACATCCATATTTGAGACCCCACTTTTGAGGAGCAGTAATTGCAAGAGTCTCTCCTGCAATAAAGGCACTCTGTACCCACACTGCCTTCAACACTGCTTGTTCTGATCCTGACCCCTCCCCCCACCCATCTGCCTTCTGTTTGCCTTGGCCCCTCCTCCAACTCTGGCCCCTTGGTTTGCCCCCTCCTAAGGCATCCATCCAGCTCCTTGCTCCGTCCTCTGGCTTTAATGCCTCCCCTCTCCTGGTGTTTCACTGTTCAAACATAACTTGGCCTCTTGATGCATTCTTATGGACAGCCCCTGGGGCCAGTCCCCACCAGCCAGCTTAGCTGTACCAGTGGGCCAGTCCCCTGTGCAGGTGCTGATTTCCTTCTGATCAGACACCTCTGACTCTTGACAGTTCAGTAACTGGCGAGGTCACCCTGTCTGTCCTGGTTGCTTCCACTGTAGCCTCTCTTGGCCTGATAGTAGCCTCTCCCATGCTGTCCTGAAATTTAGCACCTTCTTGGCACTGCCAACATCACCACACATGACACACCCTGGGGCTTTCTGCCATGACTCCCACAGGAACAGAGCCTCGCCACCACTAGAGCCTCATCGTGGCTCACCTTTCTGCCGTTTCTCAGCTGCTGCCAAAACCTTCCTAGCTGCCGCCATCTTCAGAAATGTTTCAGCTCTAGCTGCCTCAGGAAGATGGGGCTTGCCTCTCTGTGTCCCTATTCTATGGCTAGATAAGATATAGGTTAGGTTCTGTGTCAAGGAATCTTTTTGGGTATCAAAAGGTAGCAGCCACGGGCTTCCCTGGTGGCGCAGTGGTTGAGGGTCTGCCTGCCCATGCAGGGGACACGGGTTCGTGCCCTGGTCCGGGAGGGTCCCACATGCCGCGGAGCGGCTGGGCCCGTGGGCAATGGCCGCTGAGCCTGCGTGTCCGGAGAGGGAGAGGCCACAACAGTGAGAGGCCCACATACCGCAAAAAAAAAAAAAAAAAAAAAAAAAAAAAAAAAAAAAACCCAAAAGGTAGCAGCCACCATGTTAACAAGTATTACCCTCCTTTACTGGGATGCCAAACAGGTTCAAGTGAGATTAAACTGGGATAGACTCAAGAAGTGTTGAATGTGGCCTGCAGTACCAACAATTCCTTTTCTTAAGGTCCCAGAAACAGGGCATGGGTCCACAAAATGCCCCTAAACTAATGGGAGGTCAGCGGGTCCTATTCTCCTGTAATTTGAGATTAACCACCAGACCTCTTCCCATAAATGTCTATAAAATGGGCCACTCAGTCCTAATTTTTCTGCCCAAAGCCTGTTTTTTAACTTCCTGTAAGTTTAGGAGTCCTTGTGCAAGGAAGTAAGTCCTGACTTCCCAGGAGCTGATTCTGACCCTGATCCTCAGGGCACGAAGACATATCAAAAGTTTTCCAGGGCTTCCCTGGTGGCGCAGTGCTTGAGGGTCCGCCTGCCGATGCAGGAGACGCGGGTTCGTGCCCCGTTTCGGGAGGATCCCGCATGCCGCGGAGCGGCTGGGCCCGTGAGCCGTGGCCGCTGAGCCTGCGCGTCCGGAGCCTGTGCTCCGCAAATGGGAGAGGCCACAACAGTGAGAGGCCCGCATAACGCAAGAAAAAAAAAAAAAAAAGTTTTCCAGTAGGAGGGAGAGGCTGAAAGCCATGCTTGAGGAAGTCCACCTAGACATCAGGGGAAAGAACAAACAAAGCTGGAGATGGGGGCCTGTAAAGAAGCTGCTACGTTTGTCCGGGTGAGAGGTGTCTGGAGCCTGATTTAGAGATGATAGTGGATGGAGGAATTACTATAAGAGAAGCTTCAAAACTTGGGGCCCAGGGCTTCCCTGGTGGCGCAGTGGTTGAAAGTCCGCCTGCCGATGCAGGGGACACGGGTTCGTGTCCCGGTCCGGGAGGATCCCACATGCCGCAGAGCGGCTGGGCCTGTAAGCCATGGCCGCTGAGCCTGCGCGTCTGGAGCCTGTGCTCCGCAACGGGAGAGGCCACAACAATGAGAGACCCGTGTACTGCAAAAAAAAAAAAAAAAAAAAAAAAAAAATCTTGGGGTCTGACCACATAGGGGGCTGAGGAAGCTGGATGCTGCCCAGATGACTGTACCTTCAGAGCCTCAGTACAGGTACATTACCCAGATTCCAGAACCAAGGGCCAACGTGACCCTCTTCTAGATCATGGTCATTGTCATCCCAGTCTCTGGGAAGGGAAGGCAAGGCAGCTCAGTCCAGGCACTTGGTCAGAGTCACTGGCTTGGTTCTCAGTCAGCTGCCGAGGCCCTGAGACTGGGATTTTCTATGGCCCAAATCATGTGTATTTCAGGCTGCTCTGGCAGTAGAGCCCTGAGGAGATGCTGGCATGTAAATAAAGAGAAGAGCAGCAATTATAAAGCTTTTATAATCAACCTTCCTGGCTGATTGAAAACTTGGGTTCATTTTTAGATGCAAAGCCACCTGTGCCAAGCCCCCCTGTCCCAGACCACATCCTCTGGATTGCAGCTCTACTTGTAACATTGGTCGTTGTGTGTGGGATGGTGTTCTTTCTAACACTAAAGAAAAGGAAGAAGCAGCAGCCTGGCCCCTCTAAAGAATGTGGTGAGTCAGTGCTTGTCCTCTGCAGATTTTGCCACTTTGCAGCTAACTTCCCAATCAGCTGCCTTCTGGAGCTCGTTGGCTGAGCCCAGGCTGGCAAAAAGTCAGCAGGTGTTTGGAGGAAAAGGTTCCCTCAGGGTTTCAAGCCCATATATATGGGACTCAGCAGCTGATAAGGTTGCCTGGATTTCCAGGAAAGGCAACACTTCTAACCTAAGGTTTACAAATGTACTTCTGGTTTCCAAACAAAGCTGATTATTCCTTGCCTTACCTACTTTATTTCATGAGGTTACTGTGAGAATTCAATGAAGTAAAATGGTTGAAACACTTCTAAA
>NW_006776601.1:143694-165055 GCF_000442215.2 Lipotes vexillifer | reverse complement strand
CAGGAATGTTTGGTGGGAGAAGGGGAGGATTAGGTGACCATAAGATTTGCCTTCTCATCTCTAAAAGTCTCGGTTTACTGAGAAGTAAGTTAGATGAATTATTTCCCACTGACTTTAAAAAATAATATTAACTCATACGGATTACCAAGTAGTACATATCCATTACCAAATATACTGAAAATAAAAATCACCTATAGTTCTACTAGTAAGAAAAAATGATTATGCCAACATTTTAGTGTATAACTTCCAGATTTTTCTATGTATTAATCTGTTATTTTTCCATAAGTGGGATAGTTTTATGAGGACTGTTTTTCACAATTTGAATAATATAACATGTACTGTTTTCTAACTTTTTTATACTAAATGTTGGAAGAATATTTTCAGTGTCACTAAGTATTATTCTACAGCATCATTTAAAATGGCTGCAAGATACTCCGTTATGTGGATACTCCTTAACTTATTTAACCAAGTCCATATTGTTGGACAGCTGGGTTGTTCCCATAGTTTTGCTATTTTAAACAGCACTGCATTGAGCAGCCTCCCCATTGACTTCTGTTGTAAAAATGCCCTGTGTTTAAAGGGGGGCAAAGTGGTTCCTGACTTTATAAGAATCCCATGCCTGTTTGTGGTTTGGGCTGGTTTGGATGAAGTTGTAAGATAAGCTTGGACTTTATCTCAGTAATTGCCTCCAGTAAAAGTTTGGTTGGTGCTAATAATTAAGGTAAAACCTTCTTACTCGCTTATGGTAAAAAGCACAAGATGAGTAATGCTTCTGGTCAGCATCTTAAGATTTCAGGGTACTGATTTTAAGATCCATCTAGAAAATAGATGGATGACATTAGCAGTCATTCATTTCATCCAGCTGTATTCCAAAAACAAGAAATTTAGGAGTGCTAATCCAGTTTCAATACATTAACACAAAGCATATGGCAGAGCCATTCAAACTGCCAAAGTACAGGGTATACTGAGAGATTTCTATAATACAAAAGTGTAAAATTCACAGTGCAGGGTCAGATGTACAGATATATCATGCTTGTCCAGGCTTTGACTTTTCAAAGTGAGCGTTTTGAATTTCTCTTTCTGTCAATCTCATTGCCATTTAGAATTAGCTAAATGTGCAGAAGCAACCTTCTGCCCAGAAATAAGCTGTCTCCTAAATTTGGTTTTGCATTGGAATGATTAGCTTACAAATGAAACAAAGAAAAGGGATGGAGAAAAGCCAAGTAAAATGTTTCTTCCCCTAAAATGCAATCAGAAAAATTCAGGAGACTAGATAAAGGGAGTTAAAGAGGATGTGTCTATATACATGAGAGAGTTGTAAGGGTGTCTGTTGCATTTGAGATGGTCAAATTGAGTTATGAGTATTAAAAGGCAGAAGACCACAAGAGAGCATAGTACATATACGACCCCCTCAAGAATGTGATAAAGAATATTGGTAGATAAAAGTTGTTTGGTCTGGGGCTTCCCTGGTGGCACAGTGGTTGAGAGTCCGCCTGCTGATGCAGGGGACACGGGTTCGTGCCCCGGTCCGGGAAGATCCCACATGCCGCGGAGCGGCTGGGCCCGTGAGCCATGGCCGCTGAGCCTGTGCGTCTGGAGCCTGTGCTCCACAACGGGAGAGGCCACAGCAGTGAGAGGCCCGTGTACCGCAAAAAAAAAAAAAAAAAAAAAAGTTGTTTGGTCAGATAGTCACATGTGCCAGTAAGTTTGGTCAAAGAGAAGAGCCTTGATATCACTAGAGGAGGGAGATGTACCAAGTAACCATGCCACGTAGATATGAGATGTTTGTAAAACTGGGTTTTGTAACTTTAGTAATGTCTGCACTTGTTTTTGGATACCCCTGGCATTGGCTGTATGATAGGCAGAATAATGCCACCAACAAGATATCCACCTCATATACCCCAGAATCTGTAACATGTTATCCTACATGTCAAAAGGGACTTTTCATATGTGATTAATATACTGAGTTTAAAATGATGGGTTTATCCTTGATTATCCAAGTAGACCCAATCTAATCACGTGAGTCACAGAATCTTTCTCACCTGGATTAGAAAGATGAAATGGAAGGAGGAGAGATCCAAAGCTTGAGACAGGCTCAATGCACCACTGCTGCCCTTGAAGATGGAGGAAGGGGCCGTAAGCCAAGAAATGTGGGTGGCCTCTAGAAACTGGAAATGGCCCCCAGCTGAAAGCCAGCAAGGAAATGGGGATCTCAGTCCACAAGGAACTAAATTCTGCCAGTAGACAAACATGGAAACAGTCATGACCCATCCACAGAGACACAAGCTTACTGATGAGTACAAAATTTTCCAACAGTGCAGCTTCCTGCTAATCCAATATTAATCCTTTTCTCAGAGGAGACAGCCCTCCAACTAACTAACCTGATGTCAAAAGTCCTTTCCGGTGATTGTTCAGTAGTTACAGTTTTTCTATTCCTCAACCATACATATTTACCCTGTTTAGGCTGTTAAATGAATAAAAGGGAAATGCCATGGTTGTTCTAGCTGGTTTCTAATCTCTCTTCTCTTTTTTTGTTTTGTCAAATAGGGCAGTAAAAGTATGAGAAATTGTAACCTTCAATTACTGTCTTTTCCCAATCAGAAGTTACCCTCTCAGTTTACCCATTGGGGAGAAAGAATAAAATAGCTCCTCCTGAAGATTTACTTCCTCATTTGGTTCTTGGCTGACTAAAATCTGTATTGTAATAGTGCCTAGCAACCTACAATTTTTACAGCTTGCCTCCCTCCTCCAAATTTGGAAGAGTCTCAGCTCTTTCAGGAATGATTTCTTAAAGGGCAAATGTCTTTTCCAAAATAAATTATTTTTAAACACCATTTAAACAGAAAGTTTCACAGGGCTTAAAAACTGAAACCAGGTGATATCATCATATCTACTCTTCAAAATGCTAAATTTGTAATCAAATCCAAAAGTTTAGAAGCTTTTTATTGTCTGCTTTCATTTTAAAAAAGAAGCTTTAAAAAAAAAAAAAAACCAGAAGTTTAGAAGCTTTTTATTGTCTGCTTTCATTTTACAAAAGAAGCCTTTAAAAAAAAAAAAACAGTGGTGATTCTGTCATGAGTATGAAAGGATAATATTATTTGTGTTGGTGTACAGACATCCTGAAATACTGTATTCATCTATAAGCACCATTATTTTTAAGAGGAACTTTGACAAAAATAGAACGTAACTAGATTTACAAAGTATCTGGAAGATCAGTCAAATATACAATGGAATATTACTCAGCCATAAAAAGAAACGAAATTGAGCTATTTGTAATGAGGTGGATGGACCTAGAGTCTGTCATACAGAGTGAAGTAAGTCAGAAAGAGAAAAACAAATACCATATGCTAACACATATATATGGAATCTAAAAAAGAATGGTACTGATGAACCTAGTGGCAGGGCAGGAATATGGACGCAGACATAGAGAATGGACTTGAGGACATGGCGGGTGGGGTGGGGAAAGCTGGGGTGAAGTGAGAGTAGCATTGACATATATACACTACCAAATGTAAAATAGACAGCTAGTGGGAAGCTGCATAGCACAGGGAGATCAGCTCGGTGCTTTACAATGACCAAGAGGGGTGGGATAGGGAGGGTGGGCGGGAGGCTCAAGAGGGAGGCGATATGGGGATATATATATGCATATGGCTGATTCACTTTGTTGTACAACAGAAAGGAGTATAGCATTGTAAAGCGATTTTACTCCAATAAAGATGTATTTAAAAAAAGAAAGAAATATCTGAAATAACTGAGAATGCTCAGCCAGGGGGAAAAAAAAAGCCTTGGGGAGGACACAAGTGCTGCCTTTAAATATCTAAAAACTGCCATAGGGTGCAAAGATCATACTTAACTGAGGCTCTAAAGGGTATCTCGATGAAGGTTATAGGAAGGTAGAAGGAAATAAGAGACTTTTCTAACAGTTAAAGCTCTTTTAAAATTATATAGAAGACACAGACTTTTCCTTCCTCCCATTAAGGATTAACTGCTACAGGAATTGCCCTCCTGCTGTAAACAACTAGAATCAGACAAAATATATGCAACAACTGTTTTCAGATATTGGACAACAGGCTACAGAAAACTATAGTCCCTGAGAGAAGGGAAAAGATGAGGTGAGCCCTATGATTGTCCACAACTTACTGCCTGGAGTCAGTTTCTAGGCTGCTCTGAAGGCAGGGGGAGCCCTAATACCAAAACTAGAAAAAGACATTACAAGAAAAGAAAACTATACATATCCCTTGTGAACATAGATGCCAAAATGCTCAACAAAATTAGCAACTGAAATCTAGCAATGTATTAAAAGTATTATACATCATGATTAAGTGGGGTTTATTCCAGGAATATAAGGTAAGTTTAACATCCAAATATCAAGCAATAAAACTCACCTATTGAAAGACTGAAAAGAGAAATCATGTGGATACAGAATACATGTAAATGGATACAGAAAAAGCATTTGGCAAAATTAATACCCATTCATAATTTTTAAAAAGAAAGGCAAACTCTCATAAAAGTAGGAATACAAAAGAATTTCCTCAACTTGGCAAAGAACAGTGACTAAAATCCTTTAGTTAGCATCATAGTTAATGATAAAAGACTGATTGCTTTCACCTAAGATCAGGAATAAGGCAAGGATGTCACTCTCACTGCTTCTGTTCAACCTTGTACTGGAGGTCCTAGCCAGTGCCACAACTCTAGAAGAAGAAATAAAAGGCATACATATTGGAAAGAAAGAAGTAAAACTGCCTTATTTTGCAGATGACATGATCATGTTTGTAGAAAAGCCTAAGGAATCCATTAAAAGCTATTAGAACTGATTTAGTGTAGCAAAGTAGCAGGATACAAGGTCAATACACAAAATCTATTGTTTTTCTACATACTAACAACAAACAATTGTACACTGAATTTTTTAATACCATTTACAGTAGCATCAAGTAATATTAAAGGCTTTGGAATTAATTTTTAAAAACAAGTACAAGACCTGTATGTATACTGAAAACTAAAAAACATTACTACTGACAGAAGTTAAAGTAGACCTAAATAAATGGAGAATTATGCTGCGTCCATGGTTTAGAAGACTAGCTATTAAGATACCAGTTCTCCCAAACTGATCTTTGGTTTCAATGCACTATCAATCAAAATGCTGGCAGGCTCCTTAGTGGAAATTAAAAAGCTTATTCTAAAAGTTATGTGGAAATGCAAAGGATCTACAATTGCCAAAACAATTCTGAAACATGACAACAAAGATGGAGGACTTATACTACCTAATTTCAAGATTTATTATATAGCTATAGTAGTCAAGGTGTGACACTGGTAAAAGGACAGACATATCAATCAATGGAACAAAATGGAGAGTCAAAAAATATGATTTTGTCAACTGATTTTGACAAAAGTGCCAAGTTAATTCCATACAGAAAGGATAGTCTTTTCAACAAATGGTATTGGGTCAGTTAGATATCCACATGGGAAAGTATGAACGTAGACACCCAAAAAAATAACTTGAAGTGAATCATAAACCTAAAATAAGAGCTAAAATTAAAAAACTGGAAAGAAAGCATAGAAGAAAAATTTTGTGAGCTTAGGTTAGGCAAATCTCAGATAGGACACGGTAAGCATAAACTGTATTATAAAAAGATAAGATTGATAAACTGAACTTCATCAAAATTAAAAATGTTTGCCCTTTGACTTTAAGAAAATGAAAAGTCAAGCCACAGACTGGGACAAAATGCTTACAAAATATAAATATAATAAAGGACTTATAACCAGAATACATACTTATATAATACTACTCAGTAATGAGAAGACAATCCATATAACAAAAGGCAGAAAGTAAAAGACTTGAATAGATACTTCACATAAAAATATACACAAATGGCCCATAAGCACAGTCACACAGTCATAACACCATTAGTCATTGGGGAGATACAAATTCAAACCATAATGAGATACCACCCCATACCCACTAACATGGCTAAAATTAAAAGCACTGATAAATATTAGATGTTGGAGAGGATGTGAAGCAACTGAAATTCTTATGCTCTACTATACAACTCAGCAATCCTTGATATTTACCCATGAGAAATAAAGACATATATTTTCACAGACACACACACACAAATGTCCATAGCAGCTTTCTTCATAATACTGAAAATCTGGCATCCTGAATTTTTGCAGTTGGTGAATGGGTAAACAAATGGTGCTATATACATACAATGAAATACTGCTGAGCTATAGAAAGGAATGGACTACTGGTAACATGAAACAACATGAATGAATTTCAAAAGCATTGCGCTACGTGAAAGACACTAGGCACGAAAAGACTACACATTACATGAAATCCTAGAAAAAGCAAAACTACTGTGGCATTAAGCAGATCAGTGGTTACAGGGGATGGGGTGGGGGGAAGGAATTGACTGAAAAGGGGCTGGAGGGAACTCTTTGGGCTTATATAAATGTTCTATATCTTGGTTGTGGTGGTAGTTACATGACTGCGTACATTTGTTAAACTCATCAAAATCTGTATGGAAAATGACTGGATTTTACTGTGTATTTTACCTCAATAAAACTGATTATTTTTAAACACACACACATGCACACACAAAGAGAAATGCCAAAGACAGGAAGTGTTTAAAACCATCAGGGGTGTTGTTGAAAGGATTGCTGCAGTCCCTAAATTCCTCCATGGACCCTGGGTTAACAACCCCTGCTATAAGGCGCAGAGTGGGACAACAGCACGGTCATAACAGTCAACATAGAGGAATTTTCACCCAAAGTTGCATCAGTAGTAAGTCCATGCCAGTAGGAACTCAGGCTTTGGGAGGTCTGGCCCACTAGAAATTTCCCACTTGAACCTCTCCATGCAACCTTGTGTATTATTTGGTAGCACCAGCTGGCTAACCCATTTAGGCACCAACATCTGCAAGATTTCCTTTTCCTCCTCCTTCTAAACCTTACTTTCAGAAAAGGATTGGAAACTTTTTTCCCCATCACTAAATGATTGCTAAAACTAAATGTATTATACCTCCCAGTAGTATTTTTAGTTTAGTAAAGAATAGAGCTGTAAGTAAAACCTATTTCCAACATTAGAACTTAAGGCACAATGAACAAAAGAAGGCACTTACTTTTTGGATGAATGAAGCTCCTTCTCAGTCCCCATGAAATTTCATCAAGGAACCATCTATTCCACATATATGGCAACAATGATTTCTCTCTGAGTCCTAGGACTTAGGAGCCTCTTCAAACTTTCCCTCTTTTAGTATTTATGGGCAATACATTTTCTGAAGTTGTTTTTGTCTCTTTCAGAAACCATCAAAGTGGAGGGGACAGAGAGTGAACAGACTGAGAAAAGGTAAGTCCTGACCCTACAACATTGTTGAAAGAGGTACAATCCCCAGAGAGTCTATAATTTAACTAGGCTTGGTCTGAGGCATGGTGGGACCTCAGCATACGTGAACTAATGGAGAGGAAAAGGAAAGTGAGACTAGTTAGGACTTGGAGGAAAATGCCCTAGCTATAAATGGATGGCAGTGTGCCCTATGCACAATGCCCAAGGGTCATGGCAAGTTCAGTTGTGGTCAAGTGAAAAATTAATACCAAAAGGGTCTGATGTGGTGAGCATGGGCTGCATCTTATTCAACATGGTAACTGCAGTACCTGGCACAGTGCCTGGGTGTCCTACATGTGTGGAATGAATAAATAAATAAGTGAGGAGTGATAATATGTACCCTCTAGCCTCAGTGTCTTTGCATCTGCTGTGCCCTCTGCTTGGAATGTTCTTTGCCACTTCTTCACTTCATTCTTCAGATCTGACTCAAGTTGCACTTTCTTAAAAACCCTTCCCAAACTAGATTGTGTCAGCCTGTTATAGTATCATGTGGATTCCTGTGTTTTTTCTTCATAACACCAGGTTATACTTATATACTGGTGTAATTATATTATTAAACTCTATAAACTTAACTAAATCAAACTTTATAGAGGGCAGGGAACATATCATCGAAGCTCATCATTGTGCTGCCAGAACCTAGCACAGTGCCTGGCATATAGTAGGTGCTCAATAAATTTTTTAAACTGTAAAATTGCAGCAGCAGATATGTTTGGATCTAGAGAAAGTAGCCTTTTAATAATATTAACAGTTTTCAGTAGTTGTAATTTTCATGGTGAATACTGGTTGAAAGATGATAGGACTTATAGAATTTACACTCTAATGGTTTGATAAGTATATAGCATGTTGAAAAGGAGTTTTGTGGGCTTTAGTTTCTCTTACGTTTGCTTTCAGCTGAGCAATAATTTAAGTTGTTTGTTTGATTTGTACTTATTTTTCATTTATTTGGCTTTCTTTCTAGATCCTTTACCTAATCAAATTCAAATAAGAACAGCACTTAAGTAACCCTAAATATGGCATAGGGAGAAGTGTGTATATCCTTTTCTTTATATTTTCCTTTGTTCACGTACGAGGGCTGTGGAAGGCAAAATTTGGTGAGGTGCCTTTTTCTTTAAGAGTTCAAGTTTTCAGATTGTTTTAAAAAATTCAACTTATTTAAACTAAAAAAAAATTTACCCATTTCTCCCACCTCCATAACCCCCCACCTCTGGCAACCATCAATCTGTTCTCTGTATCTATAAACTGATTTTTTAAAATTATATAGTATTTTTCTTTCTCTGACTTATTTCACTTAGCATAATACCCTCGAGGTCCATCCATGTTGTCACAAATGGCAAGATTTCATTCTTTTTTATGGTCTACTGTATGTGTGTGTAAGTGTGTGTGTATCACAATTTCTTTATCCATTCATCCATCAGTGAACACTTAGGTTGTTTCCATATCTTGGCTATTAAAATAAATATTTGTTGAAAGAATGAATGTATGCATGAAGGAATACACAAAGATTCCTGGTGATCCATCCTTTCACAGCATGATACAATCAGATTGTCTGTACCTCCACCCACCCTGAGAAACTGGACTCTCAAGAATATCAAGGCTCTGGTCACATAGTCATGGGGTCGCCCTAAGTCAAAAACTTGGTCACAGTGCTTCCCTGGTGGCGCAGTGGTTAAGAATCCGCCTGCCAATGCAGGGGTCACAGGTTTGAGCCCTGGTCCGGGAGGATCCCACATTCCATGGAACAACTAAGCCCGTGTGCCACAACTACTGAGCCTGCGCTCTAGAGCTCGCGAACCACAACTACTGAAACCTGCATGCCTAGAGCCCGCGCATCTCAACAAAGAGTAGCCCCTGCACACCGCAACTAGAGAAAGCCTGCACGCAGCAACGAAGAGCCAATGCAGCCAAAAATAAATAAATTAAATAAATTTTAAAAACCTGGTCACAGAGACACAAGTCATGATCCCAGGGTGCACAGCTCCCTGTGTGCCTAGCACTTATCTGGATACACCAGCCGCTGTGAGTCTCAGAACCCAGGATGGTGAGCCCAGGTGCTGAGATCTTGCCTGCCCTGTCAGACTTAAGTTCAGAAGTGGTCCGGAAGAGCTGCGGAGGGAAGGCAGCAGGGAATCAGCATAGGGCAGGGGCAGGCCCAGACAAAAATCAAAGATAGTAATTTAGGAAGTGTGGACAGTACATCTCCACCTCTCTTCAGTAGTTTATTTCTCCTCATTGCTATTGCAATGTCCCCTTATATTCTGCCCTATCATTGAAATCTAGAAAGAGAAAGTGGCTCTACTGTGAAATCTCACTGAATTCTTTTCTCTGTTTTTCCAGAGTAGAACTCCAAGAACCTGAAAGATCTGATGAAGCCCAGTGTGATATTAACATTTCAAAGACAGCCTCAGGCGACAAAAGTGCTACACATTTTTAATTAAAGAGTAAATGCCATATGACTATCTGGTTTTTATATGCTTTTCTTTTCAAGTTTTGACTGACCTTTTTCTTGTCTCTCTAAGCCTTCCCAGAAGGCAAGAAAATATTACTATTAATAATAGAGGGGGCTCCACAATTCTAAGTGAAATAGCCTCCCTACAATGCCAGCTCTGCTCTCTATGCCAGGAGCAGATTTTAACTGTTTCTTTTCATTTCAGAGCACACTTGTGGGTCAAGCCCAACTGGTTCCTGGCTCAGGAATCATGTGTAAGACTAATACCTCCTGTTTCAGATTCAGTCTCTTTTCTTAATGTTATAAATTGTGTTTTATGTAAAACTCCCAATTCCTGGAATTGTGGCTTTTAACTACTCTGAATCTCAGGTAGTGCCTCATTCCATCTTGTATACCTGTGACTGAACAACTACCTTTTCAGTCCGGGTGGGACTTAATGTACTTTATGGCCTTATAGTGTTAATATTAATATTTTGAAGTATAAAGAAATATGTACTATAATAATGTAATTACTGAGAAAAGTCCACCCTCTGCTAAGGAGTTCCTGTCCCTCTGTGAGGGTCAGTAAGGAAAGTGGTGGCCCAGTGTGCTGACAACAATGAGCAGACCAACTCAAAATCTGGGAAATTAGAGACAGAGAAGGAACCAGTCCTGTAGCCATTACCATCTGGGCTGTTGCTAATGTTAAGGAGGATCCACCTGCCCAAGAAGCTACTGCTGAGCCTCAGCAAAGAGTGCTGGATAAAGCAGGAGAGTGCTGTGCATCATAAACCCTGCTTCTCTTCTCAAAGAAAATGACTGAGACGATAGCCTGGGGCAACTGTTCAAGAGCCAAGAGAGAGATGCAATACTCAAAACAGGAAAGAAAACGAAAGATCTTGACCAACAGAAATACACATGAATGTTCAGTCTGTCCAGTCCTTCGACAAGCCATAGGAAGAGCAACAGATGGACAGTGTGTCCAAATGGACTTAAGGCCGACTGCAGTTTCTTTGGAGGTTGGTGAGGGGTTTTGATGATAGCCAGGTTGTTGTGATGTTTCATCTGGCTGGAAGCAGAGCTGGCGGGGGAGAGCTATCATCTTAATAATGGGGTGAATGGGAGGAGGCTTAGGGCTCTTTCAATGAATGGCTGAGAGAGAAGGAGCTGGGGCAGAATTAAAAGGACCAGAATACAAATTGCCCAGAGGCTGACTTAGCCTGCAGATGTCCTAAGGAGGTGATGGTTGGCCCAGAGCAGGGCTAGCAAACTTGTGTCTGAGGACTGTCTATGCGTCATTCTCAATGACAGGAAACCTGGGCGCAAGAGAGGAATATATTAGCCCTGTAGAAATGAGTTAGGAGACTCTGGCTCTAAGGCAGCCTCACTAAGGGATGGAGAAGCCTCAGTCCAAACCTAAAGAGAACTTTGGGAAAGCCCCAGAAATAGCAGTTCTTCTTATTCTACATAAAGGACCCTAAAGGGTTATAGACGGCTATGCTAGCCATGCTTGTACTTCTAATAGTACCATTTGTGTGCTCTGCCATGCCCTTGCCTTCATTAGGCTCTAAGCATCTTGCTGTTTTGTAACATGTTTTTTTATTTACTTTTTATTTTATATTGGAGTATAGTTGATTAACAATGTTGGGATAGTGTCAGGTGTATAGCAAAGTGATTCAGTTATACATACACATGTATCTATTCTTATACAGAGCAGTTCTCAATAAATTTCTATTAAAATGATGTAAAAGTCTAAATTTTCTTCTTCTATTTTAACAAAAAAAAAAAAAAAAAAAAAAAAATTTATTCATTGAAAATACTTTGATTATAAAATAAATGCATGTAATTGTATATTTGAAAGTTGCTAAGAGAGTACATCTTAAAAGTTCTCATCACAAGAAGAAAAATTCTTAACTATGTGTAGTGATGGATGTTAACTTATTGTGGTGATCATTTCATACTATACACTATATCAAATCATTATGTTGTACTCCTAAAAGTAATACAATGTTATATGTCAACTATATCTCAATTAAAAATAAATAAATACATGGCATGTGAGAAGAGTCATTACAGAAATTATGGAAATTACAGGAAAAAGAAAACTGTCCAGGCTCTGTAAGGGCAGGAATGTGTCTAATTTCTTCACCAGTGGATCCCAGGCACCTAAGGTAGTATCTCAAAACTATTTGTTTAAAAGGGACTTCCCTGGTGGCACAGTGGTTAAGAATCCACCTGCCAATGCAGGGGACATAGGTTCGATCCCTGGTCCGGGAAGATCCCACATGCTGTGGAGCAACTAAGCCCACATGCCATAACTACTGAGCCTACGCACCACAACTACTGAAGCCCGCGTACCCTAGAGCCCGTGCATCACAACTACTGAGCCCATGTGCTGCAACTACTGAAGCCCGTGGACTCTAGGGCCCACGTGCCTCAACTACTGAGCCCGTGTGCCGCAACTACTGAAGCCCGTGTGCCTAAAGCCTGTGCTCTGCAATAAGAGAAGCCACCACAATGAGAAGCCCATGCACCACAACAAAGAGTAGCCCCCGCTTGCTGCAACTAGACAAAGCCTGCATGCAGCAAGGAAGACCCAATGCAGCCCAAAAATAAAATTTAAATTAAAAAATAAATAAATAAAAAATAAAGATTGAATAAAACATTAACATGTCCTCCGGTGAAAACATCCATTCATTGTACATTAAATTCTCTAGGCCTTTTGTGTTCCAAGTCTGAGAGAAAGAACCCCAAGAAAGGTGAAAAGTGAATCAGTACTAGCTAATATTACTGGTGTTTATTTTGTACCAGGCATTCTTATAAACCTTTACACTCACTATCCCATCTAATCCTCACAACAACCCTGTGATGAAGGTACTGGGCCATTATGCCAATTTTGCTGATGAGGAAACATAGGCACAGAGAAGTCAAAGTGATTTACCCAAGGTCATTAACTTAGTAAGTGGGAGAGCTGGGGAAAATTTTGTGAATCATCATCCCTTCCACCTCTTTATTTCCCAGCCTTGTGCTTTCTGGCCATGGAAGAGGCCACATCTTGGTTGGTTACAGGTTGAGTGCCTACACTCCATCTTACACTACACTACCTCAGCCTTCCAAGGTGGTGCCTCCAGAAGACTCATCACTGAGTTTTCCAGAAGCCATTCCATCATCTCATAAGTCCAGAAGCTGTGGATGATAAGGCACATGATATGACCAATGAATATGTTTTTGGTCAGAGGAAACGTGAGCTATGGTTGCCGACTCTTAACTCCTTCCCCTTATTATACTTTTGCAACCCACCCTCCTCCCTCTGCCATTCTGAAGCCAGTTTCATCTACTCAGTGTCCTCACATTTGTGAACCCAGGCTAGAAAGCAAGGAGTCATCTCTGACCACTGCCCTCTGACCTTTCCCTTGGCGCCCACTGCCCACCCCCACCCTCCTGCCACATCTGGTCATCACCAGGCCAGGCAAAGATTCCTCCAGCTTTAGCATCCACCCACTGTTTTCTCATTCAAGCCCGTATTTCCTCGTTCCAAGAACATGACAATCACCGACCAAATAATCCCAGTCTACTGTCTCTCTTACCCTGCATTTTGTCCAAAACATCAAAAGGAACAAGGAGATAAATAGTGAAATGAAGGTCTTCCTCACATTCCTTTTCCCTAGCCACGAAGAGGCAGCACTGATCTCCAGCTTCTTATGCATCTTTCTATAGATACACTATGCCTCTAGGTAAGTGTGCATGTGTGTTTAACATGTGTATACATATATACACACATATATAGTATGTGTATACATATACATACATACACATACATTTATATGTGGGTGTGTGTTTGTGTGTATGTTTTCCCCTTATTTGCTTTTACTTTATTTGCAGATTTGCTTTTACTCTATACCTAAGCAACCTAAAGAGCCTAAACTAAGGATCCTGCAAAGATAATTAAGAGAGATACCAGTCTTTAGTATGTGACCCTTCAAATTAAAAACGTACTTCTTTCATGTGTCAGTTTTCAGTCTCACCCATATGCCAGAATTATTATGGATCTTATAAAAGTGAGGTTCCATTGGCTTTCACCATGGCTACCTGTTCACACCAGGAGAAAAAATACATATAGATACAGAGTCCTGCACTGTCTTTAGACACAAATTTCCGAACCTGTTCCAATCTGAACAAGCTAGATCCTAGGTCTGGTGAACAAATTCTGCACCGGATCTCCTGTTTCCTGCATTTCATGTATTTGTCTTTATTTACTCAATCACTTTGGTTGTACATATATATCCACCAGTAACGTTCTGAGAAAGGTATGTAGAGATTAAATTTAATGAGATTTTGTGTATCTGAAAATGTATTTATCCTACTCTCACTTAATCATTTGGCTCAATAGAGAATTTTGGATTAGAAATCATTTCCATTGTCTCTAGCTTCCAGTGTTGCCCTTGAAAAATCGGTAGATATTCTGATTCCTTATCTTTATGTGGAAGTTTTTAGGATCTTCTCTTACCTCCAGTGTTCTTAAATTTTGTAATGAAATACCTATTCACCCACTGTTATTAGCACTGAGGTGGCCTTTTCTATCTGGAAACTCATGTCCTTCACTCCAGGAAAATGTTCCTGAATTGTTTCATTGATTATTTTTCCCTCTATTTCTCTCATCTCTCATTCTAGATTATTGGATTCCAGTGTTGTACCTCCTAGAATCATCCTATTTTCTTATCTTTCTCTCCTCTTCTCTGTATTTTTATCTTTGTTCTATTTCTTAAAGGTTTACACAACTTAATTTTCCAATCTGTCTGTTGTATTTTTAAATTTCTGCTATCATGTTTTAATGTCCGAGAGCTCTTTTTTGTTCTCTGAATCTTTCTTTGTTCTTCAAGGACCTTGAAGAACCTTGTTCTTCATGGTTGCAATATCATCTATCAACTCTCTGAAGATATTAATGATAGGTTAAGCTTTCTTTTACCTGCATTGTCTCTGTATACTCCAAGTTGTTTCTTCCTGCTTTGGTATATATCATCCATGTTGGGGGATTCCTTAAATATCTAATATTCCTTGATTGCCTGTTCATGTTAAAAGTGCAGAACTGAAGATTTGTTTGGAGGATCTGAGTCTATGGATGGCCTTGTTAACTTTAGCTTTACTGTAAAGGGATCTGGCAGGAGCGCTTTGTCAGGAAACCATCTTTAGGTCTTTCCTGTTGGGCTGGTAGTTTTCCAGTATCTTGCCTGAAAGGTAGAAGTCTGGCTGTCAGAATTTGGGGAGACAAGTGAGAGAAGAGGGGTGTGTGTGTACAAGTGATGGAGTCTCTTCAATCTTTATTCAGTATGTATAAATTTACTCTGTCCCTATGTTTTCAGTAGGATTAACTCCATCCTCAAATGTGTGAGATGTCCCTCTTTTCAAAAACTTTCTGCTTTTCCCTCTCCAGATAATAAAACTCCAGATTTCTTCCAGGGTGGGAGAGGAAAGTTGCCCAGTGGTATGGAGTGGGAAAGAGAGCTCAGCTTCTCAAACAACTTTTACTCAGTATTCCTTATTTTGGCCCTCACACTCAATGTCAATTGGTTCCCAGTCTTGCCATTTCCTGAGGCTTTTGATGACTCTGGGGTACAAATTGGGTTGTTTCTTGGTTTCTACACTGACAGGAAAGATTTGGCTATCCTGCCTTCCTAAGTTAGTTACCAGGCATCCATCTGTTTTTCAGATTCCAAACTGTTGTCTCCTTTCTTATTCTTGTACTTGAAATTAAAAAATATTTTTTCTTTAGTTTTAGTGGAACTTCAGGAGGTAATGGAATTAGATGTGTGTATTTAATCAACCCTCTTACCTGGAACTCCACTATTCAAAATTTTCAAGGACTCTACCATTGACTGCCTTCAGCCTAAAATCCAAAGTCATCAACAATGTGACTCAAAACTAACTCAACTCTTTACCAACCTTATTTTTCCCTCTTCTCATATTGGATAACCATGATGCTGCCAAATTTAACTACTAACAATTTCCAAAATATAGCTTGTATTATCTGGGTTGTTTTCACTTGTGCTATTCTGTGTGTCTCTGGAATATTTCTCACCATCTCTTTCTGCTTATCAGACTCTTGTTCATCATTAGAGCTCGGCTCAAATACCACTACTTCTGTTGGGCCACATACCTCACCACTAGCCAGGCTGCAAACAATTGACACAGTATCTTGTGGTCCAAGAATACTCTTTCCAGCAATAATTCATTCCTGTCCCAATACTTCCTTTCCCCACCAAGTGCCATGACTCTGGCCACTGGCCAGTATATAGAGCAGCTCCAGGTTTCCCAAGGGGAACCTCAAGCCACTGAATAAGCAAGTGTTCTTATTCACAGCCTTAGTCCTAAACTTCTTGGTCTGGGTAGTTTCATGCTCTACCTGCCATCTTCACTCCAACCATCCTAGCTCTCAACCGCCCAGCTGCCTCCTGTCCTTGCCACAACACTCAGACCTGACAATCAGCTCTACCTCCCAGGTTAGACCTTTAGTTTCCCACTCTAAGAATGACTTGGATTTACTCCCTTAAAAAAGCTGCCTCTGGTCACCCGGGATAATCATCCCCCCATCATCTCAGCTTTCAGAACCCACTATTTCAGAGCGTTCACACCAGACGAGCTCTTCCCAGCCAACAGGAAGCAGGATCAGAGTACATACTTGACTCTATACAGGAGGTAGAGGTATCTACCCTGTATCTACCCCTCAATTTTAGTAGAGATCCTTATTAACTAAAGTAAAACCTCTCATTTCATGAAATCATATAATTCTAGAGCTTAAAAGAAGTCAAATAGTCCTTGGCCCTCATGGGAGATGGAGGCTAGGTACCACAGGAATTGGGAAGCAGGGTCTAGAGAGATGGGAAAGAAAGTGAAGATTCAGTCAGAGATGGGTGGGGTGGTGTCAAGGTTAAATTAGACTAGAAAAGGAAAAATGTCCATTAGAGCAACATTTCTGAACCGTGCTACACTTTGTTTGCCAGCATGTAACAAAATGCTTCTAATCATGTAGGCAGTTATCTATCTGTTCCTTATAACTTTCTTAAGAAAATACTTTCCTGTTGACAGTGCATTAACAAACATTAAGGATAAAAGGCATGATAATGAAGGAAACAAAAAGAGATCAGAATCAGTAGTTTCCACATCTTATAAGAAGCACATAAGATTTCCCACTGCTCAACTTATTTCTTATTAATCTACACTTTCAATTAGAGTGATTAATAAATTTTCTTTAGTGGATAAGGGCAATACATCTCAGTATGTATAGTGTCCTAAAGTAGTTCTCTACTTTAGTAGAGTCTAAATCAGAATCACAGAGTTCGGGGAACCATAGATGCTATGCCTTAGGTCAAGGCTGTCTAATAATGACGCTTTCAGGGGAAACTTATACGTAGCCTTCCTCATGCTGGCGCCAATTATGTTCTTCCTTATTCATATGTACACAAGGACAATGAAGTATTTTTCATAAACAAGTGTAACTCAACAAAGATTAGAGTGCTCAGTACCTTTTAAGTGTTTTTATTATGAAAAGATGCCTTTTAAAAATACACATAAACTTATTTCAGAAAGTAGCTCTCCACCCTGGCAGTAGTGCCAGCTTGATACTACTCAGCACATGTGGCAAAGTGGCATCTCTTCCCATGATCTGATTGTAAATCATTGTTCCTGAGGTTAAATGCTGTGAACTCATGGATTTCCTAAATATAGAGAGTACAGAGTAAAGAGTCACTAAATAGTCCTAACAGTCTATTAGAAATGGAAGAAACTTAGAAAGCATCCAGTAGACCCCTTCCATTTTACGTGGCAAATGAGGGCAGAGGAGAGGGATTCACCAAACATTAAAGAGGGCTATGACCAAAAGTTAGGTTCCCCAGCTTCAGTCAAGGGTGCTTTCCACCTTACTGTGCCTTTCCATGCTTCCTGTTACCCGGACCATCTGGGAAATGGGCATTGACAGAGTATAATGCAGCAAGAGCGTGGACTTTCGGTCAAGTAGACCAGACACTGCTATAGTTGGCACGTAACCTTAGGCAAATTACTTGATCTTTCTGATTCTAGGTTTTCTTATGTGTAAAATAGGGTTAATAATACCTCCTTACCTACCTCATAGAATCAGGGGCAATCCAAAAGATACAAGGATTATACAGTTAAAGAAGGGAAGGGAAGGGGCTTCAGCAAACAAGCAATTGGGTACCTTGTTGCAGCAAGGTGGGGCTGGCAGTGGTGAGGGAGCATTAGAAGTAGGAGAATGGGAACAGGAAGCCATTGTGGAGTAATAGGGGTAGGCGTGGGTTCTTTCATATAACACTCAGCCCAGAAGTCCCTCCACACCCTGCTGAAAGCCAGAAATGCTCCTACAACACCTCCTGCATCAGCCTCACTTGAAGAAGTCTCTCAGCATCTAAACCCAGGGACTGAGATGATTTATGCAATCATGTTATGCACATGGGACTTTTCCATCCTTACCGACTGAAGCCAAAGCCATCTTTCTAAGACCCTCTTTATATTTCCTTTGTCAAGATTATTTCCAGACATGCAATAATATCTACTTCTCGGTCATGGTGGCAGAGAGCTCTGTCCTTACTAAGTATAACATGAGATTCTAAGCAGCTGGACTGAGAGGAAAAAGGGGATCTCTCATGGGCTAGGGCCTCCCTGCTAAGATTCTGGAGGACTTAGTCTTAAAGGGTAGTTGGGCAGAGGATGGTTTGTTGGGGGAGGGGTGTACAGGAAAAACAGGAAACTGGCACAATTAACCCCTACAAGTTTGGCATTTCTAAGGAGATGAACTAGGAGAAGCCTCCTGACGTTTCCAGGCTGGACCCCAGAGCCCAGGCTCATCAGACAGAAGGCAGGATCAAGTAGACTCCACTACAGAAGCAGATGCAAATGACAGGGAAGTGAAAACTTAAGTGAGCTGCTTTAGAAGAGATGGACCACAGGAGCTCTCTGCACTCAATCATAAGGGGAGGAAAGAAATCCTAACACTGGATATTAGAAAAACTATATGATTCAGGCATAGCCGGCAGACTGAAAATAGTATTATCAATCACAGTCTTTGATTTAGTCACCAAAGTGAAAAAAACTTTTTCTATGTTATAGACCCAGCATGGGGTTAGGGCAAAGGTTAATTTCAGATGTGAGAGCCTAGAGACACAGAGCGGGAAGCAGGGGCTCTTTGCTCCCAGAACACTGGTTACCTAATAATTAAAACCCTCCCTTAAATTCATATTTTCAACCCAGAGCATATACTTGAAGCTTATTATTAGAACAGGCCAGGGTATGGTCACCAGTGCTAACTGGTAACACAAACTAGTTACATGCTGTTTCCACCAGTCCACCTGCCACTTTTTAACTGCACACATCAAGTATTTACCCTCAGGCTTCAGGCCTCACAATCTCTGTAAGAACAGCTGAGCTGTGTCCACTTGATGGGAAAACATCAAGCCCATTCCATTAAAAAAAAAAGCGCCAAACCAAACAATTAAATCAGTCCTTTACTTTTTTTTTCTCCAGTTTTCAATTTACTTGTTGAACTCTCTTGGAGTCACAGCTTCAGAGTTATATTTGAGACTCTCATTATCAATTTAAAAAGAAAGGAAAAAGAAGGAATGCTTTTTTAACATTAAAAATAAATCTTGTTCCTGTGTCCAAACCAGCCATGCATATTAACATGGGTGAGTGTCCCCAGGGTTTAAGCTCTGGCTGGAAAAAAAATATTGTAGCAAGACTCAAAGAAACAAGATGACATATCAATGAGAATTTTAAGAATTTTCATTCTCCCTGAGTAATTGCTTATATTAAGAACTTGATAGAAATGGTTTATTTGCAGCAGGAAATATAGGTAAGATATGAAAAAGATCTCGTATCAGGGTGTTTGGCATTGGAAACAATTGTCAAATCTTCCCAACACTAGGTAAGGGGTCGATGCTGCCTCATTGCCATTGTCATCATAGCTATTTATTGAGCATACTACATGCCAGGCACTGTGTTAAACAGTTTACATATATTATCTGGGAAGAAGAAAGAAAGGCTGCATCATCTTGTAGAAGTTTAAGAACTCATTTTAAGACGAGAAGGGAGAACCAAAAGGAAAGTGTAGTGATATGAGATAGTATGAGAATTCAGAGAAGAAAAAAAATTATGAGAGCATCAGAACAGTGAGCAAGTAGGTTACTGTAGTGGGGCAGAGTGGGGAGGTGCAGTCTAAACACAAATTGTCCTACACTGAGACAGGTATAAGTGATCATGAGGAGAGAACTGGTGGGGAAGAACTGGTGATGCTAGGGAATAATTCATCCTAAAGAAAGAGAGAATCCAGGCATAGATGTTTGATTCAAGAATCATGGAACTATTGCCAAGAGAGGTAAGTAGATTTTGAGGAAACCAGAGTATCTGTCCCTCAGCTTATTGTCTGATTGCACCTGAAGATGGAGCCAGTCCTAAGAAGCAGATCCAGGAGATAGGTCCTGGTGATGTCATGCAGGCACTGTTCCCACCACACCTGAAACAAATGTACTCCTGGGCTCTCCAGTTATGTTTTTCTTTCTCTCTCTCTCTCCCTCTCCTCTCCCCCCACCCTTTTTATTCCTCAAGTTGGTTTTATTCCTTAAGTCCTACTTTCTGTTCTATACAAAAAATATATTCCTAATTGAAACATCATAGAACAGAAAAATCTTGGCTCACCTGAGTCCAGCACAATCAATATTTTTAGGTCACTCTCTTTCTCTCTCTAGCTTCAGTTTTGGCTCAGATTTTCTCTGCGTCTTGATCTCTTCTCCTATTACAGGCATATTCCTTTGGTGGAGCTAGAAAAGACATCCACAAGCAACTCTAACTTATGTTGTCCAGAGCATCTTTTCTGTTAGCTTCAGCAGAAATATCCTTGAGAGGAAGTTGATGGGGCTTGTTTGGGTCACATGTTCATCCCTAAAGTAATCACCATGGCCAGAGATTTCTGACCTTATGAAACAGGTCCAAGTATTATTCTCCTCTTCTCCCTCCCCAAAATGCTAGGGGAATGGAGTCAACCCAAACTTAAATACATGGAACTGGGGAAAGGTGGTGTACTGAATGTTGCTGGTGTCCTGCCCAGGCCCCTTTTATATGCATGGATCCCCCAGATGCTGTGAATGTTGACTGCCCTCTCTCTGAGACTTGCCCTTGGCCAAACAGGAACCTCCTCCCCTAATTCTCTTTATTTAAAATTTGACTTTGTTCGTTGTGCGTTTTGAGGGTTAATTTTGATTTATTTAAAATATTGCATTAAAATAGTATTCACCTTGATTACTGAGATTTTGGCACTCCTCTAACTTTACCCTGCTCACCTCACCCTAGTCCTAGCCCTGGCTAAGAAGCTGCACTCCAGCCCTCTGCCATCCCCTCTGGGAGCAGACCTCAGCCAATGATTAACTGATGCAGGGGTACAAAAGGTTAGCTCCCTTGCCTCAAGACAGGACTAACTCTGCAGCTGAACTTTGTTCTAGAACTCCCCATGGGATCAGATTCTACAGCTAGTCTTCAGCTAGGACCACATTCCT
>NW_006776601.1:125074-143680 GCF_000442215.2 Lipotes vexillifer | reverse complement strand
GCTAGGACCACATTCCTGCTGGTTTTCATTCCTGCCCTGTTCCTGCCTTCCTCACTCTCTTTTTCTAAGAGCATTCATGGCAAGTTACTTGGATAAGATTCCGTGTCTTCAGGGAACCCTGCCTAAGATAGTTGATACCAAAAAAGGTCCTAGGAAGTAGACACTAAGTGTGAGATTTTGTAGTTGGATTACTCACCAGCTGGATGACCATGAGGACTAGATTTTGAGACTGCCTGGATGCTGTGGTAGTAGACTAAGACTTACCTGTAATGAGCTATAGAGGGATACAGGTACAATGGGATGTACTAACTGGTACAATGTCCTAGCATTAAAGTCACCTGGTAATCTCTTAAAAATTCCAAACCAAGACCACACCTAAGACTAATGACATCGGCAATTTATTGGGGTAGGACACAGGCAGCAGTATTTTTAGAAGCTCCCATATGATTCCAATGTGTTGACCAATTTAGGAACTACTGTGTCAGGCAGTTGAGGGGTATGGGAGCAATAATAACTGTTAAGGAAGAACCGTGGAATCAGATAGCTGTTGGTAATCACTATTGATTCTTTGCAGAGAGAAAATCACAGGCTCAGCTGTACTCGTCAACAACTTTAAGCAGTGAAAGAGAGTATTTCCTTGACAGCATTTAAAAAGACACTCATATCCTACAGCTGGAGGGGAGGCACAGCTGAAGACCAGGCTGAGGATTTAATGAGAACTCTGAATTGCCTGAACCCTCTAGGCCTACTGAAGTGACCAACTCTTCCTTGTTGGAAGAGAGAGGACTTCTGCTGCTTAAAGGCTATAAAGAGGCCTCAAATGAGGCAGTAGGGTCACCAGATAATGTGCAAGATGTGCAGTTAAATTTGAATTTCAGATAAATAATGAATAATATTTTAGTATCCTAATCTCCTGTATCCTATTTTTTTATTTGCTAAATCTGGCAACCACACTTTCAAGGCAATCCTTGCCCTCTTCAAGATCTGTTCCCACCTCCATCTGGCCACGAGATGCACAGTTACGACCAAGACTCTGTAAAACCTGACTGAGGGAATACAGGCTTGATAAGAGAAGAAAGAGAAAATACACCAAAAGAACTGCAGGACCGGGCTAGCATGTACTGGCAGGAACTGGGAGTAGATCCTGGGGGTGCTGGATCAAGGGAGGAAGAATAAAAATCTAAAAAAGGGATTTAACATCTGGTTATTAAAGGGTTCTGAGTACAGATCTAATACACCACTGGGATGGTGCCTGAAGATTAGAAAAAAACATGACACGTACGTAGCAAATGAAGTAGAGATGCAAACTGTGGAGGAAAGTCTCAAAGGGCTTTGGGAAGTTGGAATGCTAGAATATGCCTGCTTATAAACCTGAAAACCTATCACTGTCTCTGTTTCTCAGCAGGGCCTGGAAGATACTTCATTAACCAAGGCGATGAGAAACATGCTGGTGAGAGAGGGACACACATTATCAAAAGTACAGTAATATATGTTCTCTGTAGGCCAGGACTGACAGTAGAAGACATTTCTACAGAAGTGGGCTTTACAGTATCAATGGGGATGACAAAATTCTGGAATAGCAGAGACCAGGGGTGGCACTTAAACATCAGAGGTATTGGTCATAGTTAATGTGATGGGCAGCAAGTTTGGAACAGCAGCCAGGGGGGCCTCAGAGATCCCTCGAGATGGCTCATAGAACACGGTATTCCTGGGGGCAAGGAGATAGGCTGCCATCAGAGGCCCTGTGTGACTGCCCTAGTTGTATGCCCCATGAAGCCGACCCTGCATAAAATATTCACACAATAGAACAACATAGAGCATTTTAAAGGAAGATGCTATAGGTGCACACACACTATATGTATAAGTCTCAGAAACATAATATTATTTGAAAGAAATTAGTCACACATAAAAAACCATACAGTATAACTCTATTTATATAAAATTTGGAGTCCTGGGCAAATTAGACTATATTCATTAGGGTGAATACATAGTCTGTAAAACCATAAATCAAGAAAAGGTTTATCACAAAGGCAGGATGAAGACTACCTTTGGGAGGAATGGTGGGCTTTTGACCTCAATTTTCATCTCATTCATTTTTGATCCCAGACAATTACTGATCTGCTTTTTGTCATTAAAGATAAGTTTATAGATAGTAGATTGATTTTCAAGAATTTTACATAAATGAAATCATACAGTGTGTATTGGCTTGGTTACTGGCTTCTTTCACTCAGCATAATTTTGAGAATCCACTTATTCTTTTTTTAAAATCTTTTAAATTTTTTATTTATTTTTTTGACATATAGTTGATTTACAATATTGTGTTAGTTTTAGGTGTACAGAAAAGTGGTTCAGTTACATATATTTTTTCAAATTATTTTCCATTATAGGTTATTGTAAGATATTGAATATAGTTCCCTGTGCTGTAGAGTAAATCCTTGTTGCTTATCTATTTTATGTACAGTAGTTTCTATCTGTTAATACCATACTCCTAATTTATCCCCCCTTCCTTTCTCCTTCAGTAGCCATAAGTTTGTTTTCTGTGTCTGTGAGTCTCTTTCTGTATATAGATTCATTTGTATTAATTTTTAGATTCCACATATAACTGATATCATATGATATTTGTCTTTCTCTGCCTAACTTACTTCACTTAGTATGATATTCTCTAGGTCCATCCATGTTGCTGCAAATGGCAATATTTCATTCTTTTTTATGGCTGAGTAATAGTCCATTATATATATTCCATTTTATACACACAGACACACACACACACACACACACACATATATATATAAAATCTCACATCTTCTTTTTTTTTTTTTAATCTCACATCTTCTTAAACAAATTGTCTGTTGATGGGCACCTGGGTTGTTTCCATGCCTTGGCTATTGTAAATAGTGCTGCTATGAACATTGAGGTGTGTGTATCTTTCCAAATTAGAGTTTTCATCTTTTCTGGGTATATGCCCAGGAGTAGGCTTCCTGGATCATATGGTAGCTCTAGTTTAGTTTTTTAAGGAACATCCATACTATTTTCCATAGTAGCTGCACCAATTTACATTCCCACCAACAGTGTAGGAAGGTTCCCTTTTCTCCACACCCTCTCCAGCATTTATTATTTATAGACTTTTTGATGATAGCCATTCTAACAGGTGTGAGGCAATACCTCATTGTGATTTTGATTTGCATTTCTCTAATAATTAGCAATGTTGAGCATCTTTTCATGTGCCTGTTGGCCATCTGTATGTCTTCCTTAGAGAGATGTCTATTTAAGTCTGCCCATTTTTTGATTGGGTGGTTTGGTTTTTTTGATATTGAATTGTATGAGCTGTTTGTATATTTTGGATATTAACCCCTTGTCAGTCGCATTGTTTGCAAATATTTTCTCCCATTCCATAAGTTGTCTTTTCGTTCTTCTTTTCTGATCTACCTAAGGCTATAAAGTTCCCTTTAAAATCTGTCTTAACTGTATCCCCAAAATATGCTATGAAGCATTTTCATTATCGTTCAGTTCAAAATATTTTCTAAATTCCACATGGGTCATTTATAAATGTGTTTCTTATCTAAATATTTAGGGATATTTTAGTTTTTTTGTTTCTTTTTGCTTTTACCAGTTTTAGCTTAATTACATTGTGGTCAGAGAACATGATCTGCATAATTTCCAGCCTTTGGTTTTGTTGTGACTTCTTTATGGCTCAGCATGTGGTCAAATTCTTTAATATATTCCGTTTGGGCTTGAAAAGGAAGTACTTTCTGTAGTTGTTGGGTACAGTGTTCTATATAAGTTCATTATGTAAAAATCTCTTAATCATGTTAATTAAATCATTTAAATCCTTACTGAATTTTAGGTGGGATTGTTGTTCTATCAATTACTGAGAGAAACTTAAAATCTCCCACTATAGTTGTCCATTTTTCTACTTCTCTTTGTAATTCTGTCAATTTTTGCTTTGTATATTTTGAGGCTATATAATTAGGTGCATTATAAATTTTAAATTGTAATGTCTTCCTGTGAATTGAGCCCTTTATTGTTATAGAATGATTCTCATTAACAGTAATTCTTTTTGCCTTTAAGTCTTCTTTGCGTGATGTTAATTAACATACCAGCTTTTTCTTGGTTAGTATCTGTATACTGTATCTTTTTCTGTCCTTTAACTTTTAACCTCTTAGTGTCCTTATATTTTAGATGTGTCTAAACATTTATTTTTAGTTTTGATAAATCCAGTTTATCAATTATTATTATATTTATTGTAATTGCTGATATATGTCAGTTTATATCATTTTATTTTGTGATTTTTATTTGTCCCACCTTTTCAGTGTATATTTTTCTATCATTTCTTGCCTTCTTTTAGATTATTTCCCAACATTCTAGTTTTTTTCCTCTACTAGGTGTGAAATTAAACAATTTTTTCCCATTATTTTAATGATTACTATAGAAATTACAACAGCCAAATTTACCAAGGTGTACAGTTAATCACTATCTCCTCTTGGACAATACAAAGCCCACAGAACACTTTTAATAGCATTTAAACCCCTTCCAACTTACATGTTGTTTTTATTATGCTTTTTATTTTTTTTAAATTAATTTTTACTGGAGTATAGTTGCTTTACAATGTTGTGTTAGTTTCTACTGTACAGCAAAGTGAATTGGTTATACATTCACTTTGTATACAAAGTGAACATATATCCCCTCTTTTATTTCCTTCCCATTTAGGTCACCACAGAGCACTGAGTAGAGTTCCCTGTGCTATACAGTAGGTTCTCATTAGTTATCTATCTTATACATAGTAATGTATATATGTCAATCCCAATCTCCCAATTCATCCCACTCCCCCTTCCCCCCTTGGTATCCATAAGTTTGTTTTCTACATTTGTGTCTCTATTTCCACTTTGCAAATAAGTTCATCTGTACCACTTTTCTAGATTCCACATATAAGCAATATTATATGATATTTGTTTTTCTCTTTCTGAGTTACTTCACTCTGTATGGCAGTCTCTAGGTCTCCATGTCTCTGCAAATAGCACTATTTCATTCTTTTTTATGGCTGAGTAATATTCCATTGTATGTATGTACCACATCTTCTTTATCCATTCCTCTGTTGATGGATATTTAGGTTGCTTCCATGTCCTGGCTATTGTAAATACTGCTGCAATGAACAATGGGGTGCATGTGTCTTTTTGAATTATGGTTTTCATCTTTTCTGGATATATGCCCAGGATTGGGACTGCTGGATCACATGGCAGTTCTATTTTTAGTTTTTGGAGGAACCGCCATACTGTTCTCCATAGTGGCTGTACCAATTTACACTCCCACCAACAGTGTAGGAGGGTTCCCCTTTCTCCACACCCTCTCCAGCATTTATTGTTTTTATGATTCATTTTAATATCTTTTTTATACCACAAGATGTCATTATTGTTTTATATAGTCAATTTACACACATATTTATTAGTTTATTGTCCTTTTATTTCTTTTTTTTTCTTTTTTTGGCCACACCACGCAGCATGCAGGATCTTACCTCCCCGGCCAGGGATCAAACCTGGTCCCCCTGCAGTGGAAGCACGGATTCTTAACCACTGGACTGCCAGGGAAGCCTGTCCTTTATTTCTTCTTACATTGCAGATCTTCCCTGTAGGATAATTTTCTGTCTATCTGAAGTACATGTTTTAGAATTTTTTTCTTTCTAAAACCACTTTATTGAGATATAATTAATATACAAAATGCTGTACATATTTAACATATGAGTTTGGAGATAATGAGTTTGGAGATAAGTACACTCCAGTCAAACCATCACTTCAAACATTAGAATTTCTTTTAGTGATGCTCTGCTGTTGAAAAACTCTCTCAGTTCTTGTTTATTTACCCTTATTCTTGACAGATATAAAATTCTATTTTGGCAATTATTTTCCCAGTGCATTGAAGATACAACTTCACTGTCTTCTAGCTTTCCTTGTTAAGTTGAGAATTCAACTGACAAGCTGTCACACCTTTGAAAGCAGTCTGTATTTTTCCCCCCTCTGGCTTCTTTTAAGATAGTCTCTTTGTCTTTGTCTTTCTGATGTTTCATTATGATGTGCCTAGGTATGGATTTCTTTTTATTTACATTGGTTAGCTTCTTAAGTTAGTATATTGCTGTGTCTTTTTCATTTTCAGTGAGTTACCCATTATCTCTTCATATATTATTTCTCCAAATTTCTCTTTCCTCTCCTACTGCAACTCTGATGAATTGATTTAGACCTTCCCATACTATCCTCCTTGTCACTTAACTGTTCATTTGTATTCCCCCCAGTTTTTTTTCCTCTAGACATTTTTTCTGTCCTATCTTGTAATTCACTAAATATATCTTTACCTATATCTAATTTGCTGTTAAACATTTTGACATTGTACCTACTATGAAATATAATCCCTGGTCATTCTCAGGATGTAATGGTTGCCATGCATTCATTCATGTATTCAATTAATACTTACTAAGTACTTTCCATGTGCCAGGCACAGTGCTAGGCCTTGGATATACAGTGGTGAAAAGCACACAAGACCCCTGCTCTCATGGAGCTCACAGTCTAGTGGAAAGAACATACATTAAACAAGTAATTAAACAAGCACATTCATTTCATATTGTAGTAAATATGATGCAAGAGAAAAACAAGGTGCTGTGAGAGAGAGTGAGTGTTAGAGCTTCCACTGTGCCTGGCTCACCTCCACAACAGCTCTCATCATGATTTATTCTAATTGTCTGATCCCTGTGGCTATTATTTTGCCTGACACCATTCCTCCCTAACAGTGATAGACTCTACTGTGACTCTGCTTCCCTCTCTCTGGCTGCCCTGCTGACTCAGCATGGCCTGGGTCACTCTTGCTCTGAGAAACAAAGTTCTGAGAAAACTGAGCCAACAAACAGGTGACAGAAAAATAAAACTCCTAGCGTAAGGGATTTGGAACATGTAGGGGTGGAAAAATCACTCTGGAGTTGTCAGATGAACCTGATCCAGATAAAATACTCTGTGCTTAGATGAACAAACAGATAGTGCGGTAAATAAAAGTACATTTTGAGTACTGTTTGAAGCAGTGGCATGTAAATGCCTCCTATACCTTGAGAGAGGCCCTCACAATAATAGGGGAGATCTTGTCACAAAACCAAACCTAAATATATGGACTATGAGAAAAACAGAAAATAGAACATGCAGTCAATGAATCCACATTTTCTCTGTCATCATCATCTGGGAAACAAGCCATTACAGCCTCAGGGTTTCAGGATCTTAGAAGTCCTAAAATGACAGGAAAGTGCCTTCCAGTGCCTTCACTGAACTCAGGGCCTGGCATTTCCAATCAAATCTCTGCTCCACCAGCTGCATGGTCTTGGGCAGGTTGTTTAACCTTACTCACCCTGGGCTCAGTTTCTTCATGCATAAAATGTGAATAATAATGGGTCTCCTATGTTTCCCACTTCTCAGTTTTATTAAGAATCCTAGGGGTTTTTAAATATTTAATATATGAAAGGCATTACAATTTTATAATATTTAATTTTTTCAGCACGCAGCTCAGTGCTGAGCACATATTAGGTACCCAATAAATGTTTTATTGTTTGACTAGCCATGCTTTTATTACTGGGGCCTCTTTGAAATAGTGAGGCTGCATCTCTGAGATAAATGAGTAGGTGGTCTCTGTGACCCCACAGAGGCTTTCAGAGGCCTGGTGATAAGTCTACAGAGTGACTCAGGGGCATTCAAAGACAGCTGAGCCTAGATAAGGCCCTCAGGGACCTTGGAAAAGAAGAGCCTTCCTCCATTTACCTGCTCAAGTGCCTTGCTGGACTTATTTACCTTCCAACTTCCTAGGCAGACCTAGTCACAAAAGCAGACAGCAATATGGATGTTCTTTGCCTAAATGAATAAATTAAAAGCACTGGGTAATGTATATTGCACACTCTTAGTCAAGTTTAGCTAAAAGGAAAGCTCAAGCTGGCCAGAGGCTTTGCCAACCACCTACTCAACACATAAGGTTGTATGATGTTAGTTGGACACTGACCCTGTCCCAAGCCCCACACCTGGACCTGGAGCTTTCTTTCCTAACCAGAGCTCTATCCCACACCCTGGTGGTCTTCAGTCAGCTCACATGTTTTAACTTTCCCAGTGGAGGAGCAGGAACTATCTTCTCTATTCTGTCATCTGCTTCGTCACCACCCCACGCCAAATCTTGAACTGTCAGAGAATGGAGTCGGGGCCTGCCTGCCTGCAAGGGCACCACCTCTGGCTGCTTCCCTGATTGTTTAATGGAAGCTTTAGCTCTGCAGGGAACTCTGCTCACAGGGGCCCAGAAGGAGCTCCCTCTGAACCGCACTCAGTTCCAAACCAGTCTGTGACATGGGATTTGCTCAGAGAAGTAGAGAGACAGTCTGCACATCTCCACCTGAAAGGATAAGGATCATCCAAGATATTCTGATGGAAATTCTGATGGACCCAATCAATAGATCATCTGAAACTCAAGGAGATTTTCTTCTACCGCAAAGAAAAATAAGGCCAGAATTTTCCTTCTCAAAGTAGCCTGAACCACTACTTGGAAAGGAAGTTTGATATTTCTAATTATGGTTTTCTTAGTAATCAGCTGACAATAATTTTAAAAATCGAGAACTGAGATAGAATTAAACACTCAGATATGAGCTTGGTACATCGCAGTTAAGGACAATACTGAAAGAGTAAAATGATTAATCTTGGGTTCACGGCTGTGGGGTAAGACTGAAAGGAAAGTTTATTTTCTGAAGGCTAAAGACCAGGCTCTCTCTCTAATCCCAGACCATATTATCCTGATAAATAAGGAAGTTGTGCTTATTAACAGGAGCTTAATAAGATTGCAGACCCTTTAAATATCCTGAAGACACCAGCCACTTCCCTCTCCAGCAGCAAATTGTGGTGAGCAACTCAAGGTCATTTCCTGCCTTGTCCTTTACTACCAGCTACAGCCTGTGGACATGGCTGACCAGGGCATGGAGCCACATGAGTCATCTTTCTTTCAGCATATGGATATGAGGGCAGCACCCTTTCACAGGAAAGCACGGTTTTGTTTTAATTTGTCTAATGTGGTTCTGGGACAGCACAAGCTGTCCCTAATCTGAGGCGAGAGAATTTGATTTCCTCTTTTACCTGTGGAAATGAGTTCAGCATATAAGCCTATTTAATCACAAACTATTAACACTAACCTCACTAAGATGGCCAGCCCTGGGGCACCACAGATGCAGCGCGGATCCTTCTCGCTGAACCTCGCTCCAATCTCAGAATTCAGAGCTCTTGGCAGCCCCATCAACCACAGGAGGCATGTGTGATCTAAACCATCATATATTTCCTCAGTTCAAAGATGCATATTTTTTATTCACTAGAAGAAAACACATTACTACTTTAATAGTTGACACCAGAATTCCACTAAGGGAAGAGTACAACCACTTCTCCCAACAGTAATGTACATTCATGTTGATGCTCTTTCCAGTGCTATTTTCAAATTGCTCTCTGTTATCCCTAATTCCTCAATCGGAGTCTAGTATAGACAGCCACCTTGTATTCCTGAAGAGTTGGGGAATAAAGGAAGAAAGGTGGTGCCTGTATGGGGTGAAGCAGGGGGAGACAGGACCACAGCTACTGATGCTGAAAGACAGGGTAGAAGCCAGGAAACAGTAGAGAGGCTGGCTGAAGTGTGGACAGACTAAGAGAGAGACAGACACAGGAGAAACCCTGCAGTCGAGGGGACAGGGAAGAGAAAACAGGTAGATGGGGCTAGAAGGCCTTGGGGCTGTTACATGGAAAGGGGCTTTCCAAGTGATAGGCATGTACTTGTTTAACACATCTGTGATGATAATTCATGAAAATCTAGTACCTTGACTATTTTTGAAAAATATAATCTCAGTAGCACTTTCTATGTTAATAATATATTATCTTCATGAATATCATTTTCAGTGGTGTCATAATAGTCTATTGAGCAGCTTTACCATGGATTACTTAACATTTCCCTATTTTGGACTTTTAAATAAATGCAAAATTTTAGCTATTAAGGATGATGCTATGAATATCTTTATGTATAAAGCTTTTTCATAGTTATGATAATTTCCTCATGATAATGCCAGCAATGGAATTTACCAGTTCAGATGATATGAAATTTTTGAACTCTTGTTAATATTGGTAAAGTACTTTCTACTTCCATCAATACTAGGGGAATCCCATTTTCTTTACACAAAAGAAGCTCTCTATTAACTTCCACTTATTCTCTGGAGGGAGATGTTCTTAAGATTGATTGGTATTCTTAGAGGTATAATTGCTAAGTCAAAAGATATGCATATTTGAACTTTTGGTAGATAATGCCAAATTACCTTCCAAATAGGCTATACCACTTAAACTCTCATCAACCATGTATGAAAATACTCATTCCTCCACATTTCTGCAAACATGGGTATTATAAAATTCATCATAAAACTATTTTGGTCAATCTGATGGTCAAAGATATATTATTATTTTAACTTACATTTCCACAACTGCTAGAGAGGCTGTCTTTTCATATTATCAGCCACTTGTATTTTTTTCATCTGTGAATTGCCTGTTCACATACCTTGACCATTATTCTATTAGATTGTTCATATTTTACTTACTGATTGTAGAAGACCTCTAAATATTACAAAAATATATTGCCTATTACATATGTTGCAAATATTTCCTTCCTTCTTTGTTTTTAATGCTTTTTATTGTACAGAAATTTTTAATTTGTATGTAGTCAGATCCATCTGTCTTTCCCTTTTGAACAACTGTGCTTTTTACCTACCTTAGAAGGGTCTTACCAATCGAAGATTATAAAAATATTCTCAGAAGATTTATTCTAATATTTTTGTTTTTTATAGTTAGCTATTTAATCTATATGGAATTTAGTTTTGAATAAAGTGTGATTTTATTTTTCAAAAAGAATTAGCAATTGTCCATTTATCACATAATAAATTCATAGTCTTCTTGGATCTAGCTTTTTTTTTGTTTTGGGCCACGTGGCTTGAGGGAATCTTAGTTCCCTGAACCTGGGCCCTGGCAGTGAAAGCACCAAGTTCTAACCACTGAACCACCAGGGAATTCCCTTGGATCTAGTGTTATACTCTCTAATTATTACCGTCATAATAGGTTTTGTTCTGCTAGAGCAAGATACTCCTTGATATTTTTCCCGTTTTAAAATTTTATGGGTAATTCTTGTATATTAACTTTTCCAGATGAACTTTAGAATCATCTGAAGAGCATTTTTTTAAACAATTAATTTTTTTGAGACTACACTGAATTTATATACTAATTTGGGGATGAAGAGTACCTTGCTATAATATTAAATCTTTCTATGCATAAAATGGCATTGCTCTCCATTCATTTATTTACTGGATTACTTTTCAATTTATTTTTATTGGTATTTTCAAAGTTTTCACTTTGTCTTGATTAAATTTTAATAACAGCTTTATTGAGATACAATTCATGTATCATAAGGTTCATCCTTTTAAAGTGCATTATTGAAGATGGCGGAAGAGTAAGACGCGGAGATCACCTTCCTCCCCACAGATACACCAGAAATACATCTACACGTGGAACAACTACAGAACACCTACTGAATGCTGGCAGAAGACCTCAGACCTCCCAAAAGGCAAGAAACTCCCCACGTACCAGGGTAGGGCAAAAGAAAAAAGAATAAACAGAGACAAAAGGATAGGGATGGGACTTGCACCAGTGGGAGAGAGCTGTGAAGGAGGAAATGTTTCCACACACTAGGAAGCCCCTTCGCGGGCAGAGATTGCGGGAGGCGGAGCGGGGAGCTTCGGAGCCGCAGAGGAGAGCGCAGCAACGGGGGTGCGGAGGGCAAAGCGGAGAGATTCCCGCACAGAGGATCAGGGCCGACCGGCACTCACCAGCCCGAGAGGCTTGTCTGCTTACCCACCAGGGCGAGTAGGGCTGGGAGTTGAGGTTCGCGCTTCGGTCGGAGCGCCGGGAGAGGACTGGGGTTGGCGGCGTGAACACAGCCTGCAGGGCGTTAGTGCACAACCGCTCGCCGGGAGGGACTCCGGGGAAAAGTCTGGACCTGCCACAGAGGCAAGAGACTTTTTCTTCCCTCTTTGCTTCCTGGTGCACGAGGAGAGGGGATTAAGAGCACTGCTTAAAGGAGCTCCAGAGACGGGCGAGAGCCGCGGCTAACAGCGGACCCGAGACAGGCATGAGAGGCTAAGGCTGCTTGCTGGCGCCACCAAGAAGCCTGTGTGCGAACACAGGTTACTATCCACACACCCCCTTCCGGGGAGCCTGTCCAGCCCGCCACTGCCAGGGTCCCGGGATCCAGGGACAACTTCCCCAGGAGAACGCACAGCGCACCTCAGCCTGGTGCAACGTCACACTGACCTCTGCCGCCGCAGGCTCGCCCCGCACTCCGTGCCCCTACCTCCCCTCGGCCTGAGTGAGCCAGAGCCCCAGAATCAGGGGCTCCTTTAACCCCGTCCTGTCTGAGCGAAGAACAGACGCCCTCCGGTGACCTACACGCAGATGCGGGGCCAAATCCAAAGCTGAGCCCCTGGGAGCTGTGAGAACAAAGAAGAGAAAGGGAAATCTCTCCCAGCAGCCTCAGAAGCATCGAATTAAAGCTCCACAATCAACCTGATGTCTGTGGAATACATGCATAGACAACGAATCATCCCAAACTGAGGAGGTGGACTTTGAGAGCAAGATTTATGCTGTATAGCTTTGCTTCCACCATTTGTCCTAGGGTTCTATCCGTACGGTTTTTTTTTTTAATTTTTTTCTTTTTTTTTCTTAATAATTATTTTTTTATTTTAATAACTTTATTATATTTTATCTTACTTTAATTTACTTTACTTTATCTTCTTTCTTTTTTTTCCTTCCTTCCCTCCTTCCTTCCTTCCTTCCTCCCTCCCTCCCTCCCTCCTTTCTTTCTTTCTTTCTTTCTTTCTTTCTTTCTTTCTTTCTACTTCTACTAATTCTTTCTTTCTACTTTTTCTCCCTTTTATTCTGAGCCGTGTGGATGAAAGGCTCTTGGTGCTGCAGCCAGGAGTCAGTGCTGTGCCTCTGAGGTGGGAGAGCCAACTTCAGGACACTGGTCCACAAGAGACCTCCCAGCTCCACATAATATCAAACGGCGAAAATCTCCCAGAGATCTCCATCTCAACACCAGCACCCAGCTTCACTCAACGACCAGCAAGCTACAGTGCTGGACACCCTATGCCAAACAACTAGCAAAACAGGAACACAACCCCACCCATTAGCAGAGAGGCTGCCTAAAATCATAATAAGTCCACAGACACCCCAAAACACACCACCAGACGTGGACCTGCCCACCAGAGAGACAAGATCTAGCCTCATACACCACAACACAGGCACTAGTCCCCTCCACCAGGAAGCCTACACAACCCACTGAACCAACCTTAGCCACTGGAGACAGACATCAAAAACAACGGGAGCTACGAACTTGCAGCCTGCAAAAAGGTGAACCCAATCACAGTAAGATAAGCAAAATGAGAAGACAGAAAAACACACAGCAGATGAAGGAGCAGGATAAAAACCCACCAGACCTAACAAATGAAGAGGAAATAGGCAGTCTACCTGAAAAAGAGTTCAGAATAATGATAGTAAAGATGATCCAAAATCTTGGAAATAGAATGGACAAAATGCAAGAAGCAGTTAACAAGGACCTAGAAGAAATAAAGATGAAACAGACAATGATGAACAACACAATAAATGAAATGAAAAATACTCTAGATGGGATCAATAGCAGAATAAATGAGGCAGAAGAACGGATAAGTGACCTGGAAGATAAAATAGTGGAAATAACTACTGCAGAGCAGAATAAAGAAAAAAGAATGAAAAGAACTGAGGACAGTCTCAGAGACCTCTGGGACAACATTAAACGCACCAACATTCGAATTATAGGGGTTCCAGAAGAAGAAGAGAAAAAGAAAGGGACTGAGAAAATATTTGAAGAGATTATAGTTGAAAACTTCCCTAATATGGGAAAGGAAATCGTTAATCAAGTCCAGGAAGCACAGAGAGTCCCATACAGGATAAATTCAAGGAGAAATACGCCAAGACACATATTAATCAAACTGTCAAAAACTAAATACAAAGAAAGCATATTAAAAGCAGCAAGGGAAAAACAACAAATAACACACAAGGGAATCCCCATAAGGTTAACAGCTGATCTCTCAGCAGAAACTCTACAAGCCAGAAGGGAGTGGCAGGACATACTGAAAGTGATGAAGGAGAAAAACCTGCAACCAAGATTACTCTACCCAGCAAGGATCTCATTCAGATTTGATGGAGAAATTAAAACCTTTACAGACAAGCAAAAGCTGAGAGAGTTCAGCACCACCAAACCAGCTTTACAACAAATGCTAAAGGAACTTCTCTAGACAAAAACACAAGAGAAGGAAAAGTCCTATAATAACGAACCCAAAACAATTTAGAAAATGGGAATAGGAACATACATATCGATAATTACCTTAAATGTAAATGGACTAAATGCTCCCACCAAAAGACACACAGATTGGCTGAATGGATACAAAAACAAGATCCATATATTTGCTGTCTACAAGAGACCCACTTTAGACCTAGGGACACATACAGACTGAAAGTAAGGGGATGGAAAGATATTTCATGCAAATGGAAACCAAAAGAAAGCTGGAGTAGCAATTCTCATATCAGACAAAATAGACTTTAAAATAAGGACTATCAGAAGAGACAAAGAAGGACACTACATAATGATCAAGGGATCGATCCAAGAAGAAGATATAACAATTGTAAATATTTATGCACCCAACATAGGAGCACCTCAATACATAAGGCAAATACTAACAGCCATAAAAGGGGAAATCGACAGTAACACATTCATAGTAGGGGACTTTAACACCCCACTTTCACCAATGGAGAGATCATCCAAAATGAAAATAAATAAGGAAACACAAGCTTTAAATGATACATTAAACAAGATGGACTTAATGGATATTCATAGGACATTCCATCCAAAAACAACAGAATACACATTTTTCTCAAGTGCTCATGGAACATTCTCCAGGATAGATCATATCTTGGGTCACAAGTCAAGCCTTGGTAAATGTAAGAAAATTGAAATTGTATCAAGTATCTTTTCCGACCACAACGCTATGAAGCTAGATATCAATTACAGGAAAAGATCTGTAAAAAATATAAACACATGGAGGCTAAACAATACACTACTTAATAACGAAGTGATCACTGAAGAAATCAAAGAGGAAATAAAAAAATACCTAGAAACAAATGACAATGGAGACACGACGACCCACAATCTATGGGATGCAGCAAAAGCAGTTTTAAGAGGAAAGTTTATAGCAATACAATCCTACCTTAAGGAACAGGAAACATCTCAAATAAACAACCTAACCTTGCACCTAAAGCAATTAGAGAAAGAAGAACAAAAAAACCCCAAATTTAGCAGAAGGAAAGAAATCATAAAAATCAGATCAGAAATAAATGAAAAAGAAATGAAGGAAACAATAGCAAAGATCAATAAAACTAAAAGCTGGTTCTTTGAGAAGATAAACAAAATAGATAAACCATTAGCCAGACTCATCAAGAAAAAAAGGGAGAAGACTCAAATCAATAGAATCAGAAATGAAAAAGGAGAAGTAACAACTGACACTGCAGAAATACAAAAAATCATGAGGGATTACTACAAGCAACTCTATGCCAATAAAATGGACAATCTGGAAGAAATGGACAAATTCTTAGAAATGCACAAACTGCCAAGACTGAATCAGGAAGAAATAGAAAATATGAACAGACCAATCACAAACACTGAAATTGAAACTGTGATTAAAAATCTTCCAACAAACAAAAGCCCAGGACCAGATGGCTTCACAGGCGAATTCTATCAAACATTTAGAGAAGAGCTAACACCTATTCTTCTCAAACTCTTCCAAAATATAGCAGAGGGAGGAACACTCCCAAACTCATTCTACGAGGCCACCATCACCTTGATACCAAAACCAGACAAGGATGTCACAAAGAAAGAAAACTACAGGCCAATATCACTGATGAACATAGATGCAAAAATCCTCAACAAAATACTAGCAAACAGAATCCAACAGCACATTAAAAGGATCATACACCATGATCAAGTGGGGTTTATTCCAGGAATGCAAGGATTCTTCAATATACGCAAATCTATCAATGTGATTAACCATATTAACAAATTGAAGGAGAAAAACCATATGATCATCTCAATAGATGCAGAGAAAGCTTTTGACAAAATTCAACACCCATTTATGATAAAAACCCTGCAGAAAGTAGGTGTAGAGGGAACTTTCCTCAATATAATAAAGGCCGTATATGACAAGCCCACAGCCAACATCATCCTCAATGGCGAAAAACTGAAAGCATTTCCACTAAGGTCAGGAACAAGACAAGGTTGCCCACTCTCACCACTCTTATTCAACATAGTTTTGGAAGTTTTAGCCACAGCAATCAGAGAAGAAAAGGAAATAAAAGGAATCCAAATCGGAAAAGAAGAAGTAAAGCTGTCACTGTTTGCAGATGACATGATACTATACATAGAGAATCCTAAAGATGCTACCAGAAAACTACTAGAGCTAATCAATGAATTTGGTAAAGTAGCAGGATACAAAATTAATGCACAGAAATCTCTGGCATTCCTATATACTAACGATGAAAAATCTGAAAGTGAAATCAAGAAAACACTCCCATTTACCATTGCAACAAAAAGAATAAAATATCTAGGAATAAACCTACCTAAGGAGACAAAAGACCTGTATGCAGAAAATTATAAGACACTGATGAAAGAAATTAAAGATGATACAAACAGATGGAGAGATATACCATGTTCTTGGATTGGAAGAATCAACATTGTGAAAATGACTCTACTCCCCAAAGCAATCTATAGATTCAATGCAATCCCTATCAAACTACCACTGGCATTTTTCACAGAACTAGAACAAAAAATTTCACAATTTGTATGGAAACACAAAAGACCCCGAATAGCCAAAGCAATCTTGAGAACAAAAAATGGAGCTGGAGGAATCAGGCTGCCTGACTTCAGACTATACTACAAAGCTACAGTAATCAAGACAGTATGGTACTGGCACAAAAACAGAAAGATAGATCAATGGAATAGGATAGAAAGCCCAGAGATAAACCCATGCACATATGGTCACCTTATCTTTGATAAAGGTGGCAGGAATATACAGTGGAGAAAGGACAGCCCCTTCAATAAGTGGTGCTGGGAAAACTGGACAGGTACATGTAAAAGTATGAGATTAGATCACTCCCTAACACCATACACAAAAATAAGCTCAAAATGGATTAAAGACCTAAATGTAAGGCCAGAAACTATCAAACTCTTAGAGGAAAACATAGGCAGAACACTCTATGACATAAATCACAGCAAGATCCTTCTTGACCCATCTCCTAGAGTAATGGAGATAAAAACAAAAATAAACAAATGGGACCTAATGAAACTTCAAAGCTTTTGCACAGCAAAGGAAACCATAAACAAGACCAAAAGACAGCCCTCAGAATGGGAGAAAATATTTGCAAATGAATCAACTGACAAAGGATTAATCTCTAAAATTTACAGGCAGCTCATGCAGCTCAATAACAAAAAAATAAACAACCCAATCCAAAAATGGGCAGAAGACCTAAATAGACATTTCTCCAAAGAAGATATACAGACTGCCAACAAACACATGAAAGAATGCTCAACATCATTAATCATTAGAGAAATGCAAATCAAAACTACAATGAGATATCATCTCACACCAGTCAGAATGGCCATCATCAAAAAATCTAGAAACAATAAATGCTGGAGAGGGTGTGGAGAAAAGGGAACACTCTTGCACTGCTGGTGGGAATGTGAATTGGTTCAGCCACTATGGAGAACAGTATGGAGGTTCCTTAAAAAACTACAAATAGAACTACCATATGACCCAGCAATCCCACTACTAGGTATATACCCTGAGGAAACCAGAATTCAGAAAGAGTCATGTACCAAAATGTTCATTGCAGCTCTATTTACAATAGCCCGGAGATGGAAACAACCTAAGTGCCCGTCGTCGGATGAATGGATAAAGAAGATGTGGCACATATATACAATGGAATATTACTCAGCCATAAAAAGAAACGAAATTGAGCTATTTGTAATGAGGTGGATAGATCTAGAGTCTGTCATACAGAGTGAAGTAAGTCAGAAAGAGAAGGACAAATACCGTATGCTAACACATATATATGGAATTTAAGAAAAAAAAAATGTTATGAAGAACCTAGGGGTAAAACAGGAATAAAGACAGAGACCTACTGGAGAACAGACTTGAGGATATGGGGAGGGGGAAGGGTGAGGTGTGTTAGGGCGAGAGAGAGACATGGACATATATATACTAACAAACGTAAGGTAGATAGCCAGTGGGAAGCAGCCGCATGGCACAGGGAAACCGGCTCGGTTCTTTGTGGCTGTCTGGAGGGGTGGGATAGGGAGGGTGGGAGGGAGGGAGACAAAGAGGGAAGAGATATGGGAACATATATATATGTATAACTGACTCACTCTGTTATAAAGCAGAAACTAACACAC
>NW_006776601.1:116510-123589 GCF_000442215.2 Lipotes vexillifer | reverse complement strand
AGCACAGGTCACTGCCCCCACCCCTCTTCCGGGGAGCCTGTGCAGCCCGCCACTGCCAGGTTCCCGGGATCCAGGGACAATTTCTCAGGGAGAACACACGGCGGGCCTCAGGCTGGGGCAACGTCACGCCGACTTCTGCCGCCGCAGGACCGCTCCGCACTCCGTGCCCCTCCCTGCCCCCGGCCTGAGAGCGCCAGAGCCCCCGAGTCAGCGGCTCCTTTAACGCCGTCCTGTCTGAGCAAAAAGCAGACGCCCTCCAGCGACCTACACGCAGAGGCAGGGCCAAGTCGAAAGCTGAGCCCCTGTGAGCTGTGAGAACAAAGAAGAAAAAGGGAAATCTCTCCCAGCAGCCTCAGAAACAGCGGATTAAAGCTACACAATCAATTTGATGTACCCTGCCTCTGTGGAATACATGAATAGACAGCGAATCATCCCAAATTGAGGAGGCGGACTTCTAGAGCAAGATCTATGATTTTTTCCCCTTTTCCTCTTTTTGTGAATGTGTATGTGTATGCTTCTGTGTGAGATCTTGTCTGTATAGGTTTGCTTCCACCATTTGTCCCAGCGTTCTATCCGACCATTTTTTTTTTTAATTTTTTTCTTAATAATTAATTTTAATTTAAAGAACTCTGTTATACTTTACCTTCTTTCTATCTTTCCTTCCTTCCTTCCCTTTTTGAGACAACGAATCGTCCCAAATTGAGGAGGTGGACTTGGAGAGCAAGTTTTATGATTTTTTCCACTTTACCTCTTTTTGTGAGGGTATATGTGTATGCTTCTATGTAAGATTTTGTCTCTATAACTTTGCTTCCACCATTTGTCCTAAGGTTCTATCCTTCCCTTTTTTTTTTCCTCTAAATAATTATTTTTTTAATTCAATAACTTTATTATACTTTATTTTATTTTACTGTATCTTCTTTCTTTCTGTATTTTTTCCTTCCTTCCCTCATTCCTTCCTTCCTTCCCTCCTCCCTCCCTCCCTCCTTTCTTTCCTTCTTGCCTTCTTCCTTTCTTTTCTTCTTTCTTTCTTTCTTCCTTCCCTCCTTCCTTCCTTCCCTCCTCTCTTTCTTTCTTTCTTTCTTTCTTTCCTATTTCCTCCTACTTATACTAATTCTCTCTACTTTCTCTCCCTTTTATTCTGAGCCGAGTGGATGAAAGGCTCTTGCTGCTCCAGCCAGGAGTCAGGACTCTGCCTCTGAGGTGGGAGAGCCAACTTCAGAACACTCGTCAAGAAGAGACCTCCCAGCCCCACATAATATCAAACGGCGAAAATCTCCCAGAGATCTCCATCTCAACACCAGCACCCAGCTTCGCTCAACGACCAGCAAGCTACAGTGCTGGACAACCTATGCCAACCATATAGCAAAACAGGAACACAACCCCACCCACTAGCAGAGAGGCTGCCTAAAATCATAATAAGTCCACAGACACCCCAAAACACACCACCAGACGTGGACCTGCCCACTAGAGAGACAAGATCTAGCCTCATACACCACAACACAGCCACTAGTCCCCTCCACCAGGAAGCCTACACAACGCACTGAACCAACCTTAGCCACTGGAGACAGACATCAAAAACAACGGGAGCTACGAACTTGCAGCCTGCAAAAAGGTGAACCCAATCACAGTAAGATAAGCAAAATGAGAAGACAGAAAAACACACAGCAGATGAAGGAGCAGGATAAAAACCCACCAGACCTAACAAATGAAGAGGAAATAGGCAGTCTACCTGAAAAAGAGTTCAGAATAATGATAGTAAAGATGATCCAAAATCTTGGAAATAGAATGGACAAAATGCAAGAAGCAGTTAACAAGGACCTAGAAGAAATAAAGATGAAACAGACAATGATGAACAACACAATAAATGAAATGAAAAATACTCTAGATGGGATCAATAGCAGAATAAATGAGGCAGAAGAACGGATAAGTGACCTGGAAGATAAAATAGTGGAAATAACTACTGCAGAGCAGAATAAAGAAAAAAGAATGAAAAGAACTGAGGACAGTCTCAGAGACCTCTGGGACAACATTAAACGCACCAACATTCGAATTATAGGGGTTCCAGAAGAAGAAGAGAAAAAGAAAGGGACTGAGAAAATATTTGAAGAGATTATAGTTGAAAACTTCCCTAATATGGGAAAGGAAATCGTTAATCAAGTCCAGGAAGCACAGAGAGTCCCATACAGGATAAATTCAAGGAGAAATACGCCAAGACACATATTAATCAAACTGTCAAAAACTAAATACAAAGAAAGCATATTAAAAGCAGCAAGGGAAAAACAACAAATAACACACAAGGGAATCCCCATAAGGTTAACAGCTGATCTCTCAGCAGAAACTCTACAAGCCAGAAGGGAGTGGCAGGACATACTGAAAGTGATGAAGGAGAAAAACCTGCAACCAAGATTACTCTACCCAGCAAGGATCTCATTCAGATTTGATGGAGAAATTAAAACCTTTACAGACAAGCAAAAGCTGAGAGAGTTCAGCACCACCAAACCAGCTTTACAACAAATGCTAAAGGAACTTCTCTAGACAAAAACACAAGAGAAGGAAAAGTCCTATAATAACGAACCCAAAACAATTTAGAAAATGGGAATAGGAACATACATATCGATAATTACCTTAAATGTAAATGGACTAAATGCTCCCACCAAAAGACACAGATTGGCTGAATGGATACAAAAACAAGACCCATATATATGCTGTCTACAAGAGACCCACTTCAGACCTAGAGACACATACAGACTGAAAGTAAGGGGATGGAAAAAGATATTCCATGCAAATGGAAACCAAAAGAAAGCTGGAGTAGCAATTCTCATATCAGACAAAATAGACTTTAAAATAAGGACTATCAGAAGAGACAAAGAAGGACACTACATAATGATTAAGGGATCGATCCAAGAAGAAGATATAACAATTGTAAATATTTATGCACCCAACATAGGAGCACCTCAATACATAAGGCAAAAACTAGCAGCCATAAAAGGGGAAATCGACAGTAACACATTCATAGTAGGGGACTTCAACACCCCACTTTCACCAATGGACAGATCATCCAAAATGAAAATAAATAAGGAAACACAAGCTTTAAATGATACATTAAACAGGATGGACTTAATTGATATTTATAGGACACTCCATCCAAAAACAACAGAATACACATTTTTCTCAAGTGCTCATGGAACATTCTCCAGGATAGATCATATCTTGGGTCACAAATCAAGCCTTGGTAAATTTAAGAAAATTGAAATTATATCAAGTATCTTTTCCGACCACAACGCCATGAGATTAGATATCAATTATAGGAAAAGAGCAGTAAAAAATACAAACACATGGAGGCTAAACAATACACTACTTAGTAACGAAGTGATCACTGAAGAAATCAAAGAGGAAATTAAAAAATACCTAGAAACAAATGACAATGGAGATACAACGACCCAAAACCTATGGGATGCAGCAAAAGCAGTTCTAAGAGGGAAGTTTATAGCAATACAAGCCCACCTTAAGAAGCAGGAAACATCTCGAATAAACAACCTAACCTTGCACCTCAAGCAATTAGAGAAAGAAGAACAAAAAAACCCCAGAGTTAGCAGAAGGAAAGAAATCATAAAAATCAGATCAGAAATAAATGAAAAAGAAATGAAGGAAACAATAGCAAAGATCAATAAAACTAAAAGCTGGTTCTTTGAGAAGATTAACAAAATTGATAAACCATTAGCCAGACTCATCAAGAAAATAAGGGAGAAGACTCAAATCAATAGAATCAGAAATGAAAAAGGAGAAGTAACAACTGACACTGCAGAAATACAAAAAATCATGAGGGATTACTACAAGCAACTCTATGCCAATAAAATGGACAATCTGGAAGAAATGGACAAATTCTTAGAAATGCACAAACTGCCAAGACTGAATCAGGAAGAAATAGAAAATATGAACAGACCAATCACAAACACTGAAATTGAAACTGTGATTAAAAATCTTCCAACAAACAAAAGCCCAGGACCAGATGGCTTCACAGGCGAATTCTATCAAACATTTAGAGAAGAGCTAACACCTATTCTTCTCAAACTCTTCCAAAATATAGCAGAGGGAGGAACACTCCCAAACTCATTCTACGAGGCCACCATCACCTTGATACCAAAACCAGACAAGGATGTCACAAAGAAAGAAAACTACAGGCCAATATCACTGATGAACATAGATGCAAAAATCCTCAACAAAATACTAGCAAACAGAATCCAACAGCACATTAAAAGGATCATACACCATGATCAAGTGGGGTTTATTCCAGGAATGCAAGGATTCTTCAATATACGCAAATCTATCAATGTGATTAACCATATTAACAAATTGAAGGAGAAAAACCATATGATCATCTCAATAGATGCAGAGAAAGCTTTTGACAAAATTCAACACCCATTTATGATAAAAACCCTGCAGAAAGTAGGTGTAGAGGGAACTTTCCTCAATATAATAAAGGCCGTATATGACAAGCCCACAGCCAACATCATCCTCAATGGCGAAAAACTGAAAGCATTTCCACTAAGGTCAGGAACAAGACAAGGTTGCCCACTCTCACCACTCTTATTCAACATAGTTTTGGAAGTTTTAGCCACAGCAATCAGAGAAGAAAAGGAAATAAAAGGAATCCAAATCGGAAAAGAAGAAGTAAAGCTGTCACTGTTTGCAGATGACATGATACTCTACATAGAGAATCCTAAAGATGCTACCAGAAAACTACTAGAGCTAATCAATGAATTTGGTAAAGTAGCAGGATACAAAATTAATGCACAGAAATCTCTGGCATTCCTATATACTAATGATGAAAAATCTGAAAGTGAAATCAAGAAAACACTCCCATTTACCATTGCAACAAAAAGAATAAAATATCTAGGAATAAACCTACCTAAGGAGACAAAAGACCTGTATGCAGAAAATTATAAGACACTGATGAAAGAAATTAAAGATGATACAAACAGATGGAGAGATATACCATGTTCTTGGATTGGAAGAATCAACATTGTGAAAATGACTCTACTTCCCAAAGCAATCTATAGATTCAATGCAATCCCTATCAAACTACCACTGGCATTTTTCACAGAACTAGAACAAAAAATTTCACAATTTGTATGGAAACACAAAAGACCCCGAATAGCCAAAGCAATCTTGAGAACAAAAAATGGAGCTGGAGGAATCAGGCTGCCTGACTTCAGACTATACTACAAAGCTACAGTAATCAAGACAGTATGGTACTGGCACAAAAACAGAAAGATAGATCAATGGAATAGGATAGAAAGCCCAGAGATAAACCCATGCACATATGGTCACCTTATCTTTGATAAAGGTGGCAGGAATATACAGTGGAGAAAGGACAGCCTCTTCAATAAGTGGTGCTGGGAAAATTGGATAGGTACATGTAAAAGTATGAGATTAGATCACTCCCTAACACCATACACAAAAATAAGCTCAAAATGGATTAAAGACCTAAATGTAAGGCCAGAAACTATCAAACTCTTAGAGGAAAACATAGGCAGAACACTCTATGACATAAATCACAGCAAGATCCTTCTTGACCCATCTCCTAGAGTAATGGAGATAAAAACAAAAATAAACAAATGGGACCTAATGAAACTTCAAAGCTTTTGCACAGCAAAGGAAACCATAAACAAGACCAAAAGACAGCCCTCAGAATGGGAGAAAATATTTGCAAATGAATCAACTGACAAAGGATTAATCTCTAAAATTTACAGGCAGCTCATGCAGCTCAATAACAAAAAAATAAACAACCCAATCCAAAAATGGGCAGAAGACCTAAATAGACATTTCTCCAAAGAAGATATACAGACTGCCAACAAACACATGAAAGAATGCTCAACATCATTAATCATTAGAGAAATGCAAATCAAAACTACAAGGAGATATCATCTCACACCAGTCAGAATGGCCATCATCAAAAAATCTAGAAACAATAAATGCTGGAGAGGGTGTGGAGAAAAGGGAACACTCTTGCAGTGCTCATGGGAATGTGAATTGGTTCAGCCACTATGGAGAACAGTATGGAGGTTCCTTAAAAAACTACAAATAGAACTACCATATGACCCAGCAATCCCACTACTGGGCATATACCCTGAGAAAACCATAATTCAAAAAGAGTCCTGTACCAAAATGTTCATTGCAGCTCTATTTACAATAGCCCGGAGATGGAAACAACCTAAGTGTACATCATCAGATGAATGGATAAAGAAGATGTGGCACATACATACAACGGAATATTACTCAGCCATAAAAAGAAACGAAATTGAGCTATTTGTAATGAGGTGGATAGACCTAGAGTCTGTCATACAGAGTGAAGTAAGTCAAAAAGAGAAAGATAAATACTGTATGCTAACACATATATATGGAATTTAAGAAAAAAAAATGTCATGAAGATCCTAGTGGTAAGACAAGAATAAAGACACAGACCTACTAGAGAATGGACTTGAGGATATGGGGAGGGGGAAGGGTAAGCTGTGACAAAGCGAGAGAGAGGCATGGACATATATACACTACCAAACGTAAGGTAGATGGCTAGTGGGAAGCAGCTGCATAGCACAGGGAGATCAGCTAGGTGCTTTGTGACCGCCTGGTGGGGTGGGATAGGGAGGGTGGGAGGGAGGGAGACGCAAGAGGGAAGAGATATGGGAACATATGTGTATGTATAACTGATTCACTTTGTTATAAAGCAGAAATTAACACACCATTGTAAAGCAGTTATATTGCAATAAAGATGTAAAAAAATAAATAAAATAAAATAAAATAAAGTGCATTATTCACTGGTATTTAGTGTCTTAATAGTGTTGTGCATTGATCACCATTGTCTAATTGCAGAAGATTTTTATCATTACTTATAGAATCTTCATACCCATTAACAGTCACTCCCCATTCCTTTCCTCCCCCTAGCTCTTGGCAACTACTAATCTATTTTCTGTCTCTGTGAATTTACCTATTCTGGACATTTCATTTAAGTTGAATCATACATGGCCATTTGTGTCTGTCTTTTTTCACTTTGTATAATGATTTTTTTTTTTTTTTTTTTT
>NW_006776601.1:82540-116431 GCF_000442215.2 Lipotes vexillifer | reverse complement strand
CCCGTGTCCCCTGCATCGGCAGGCGGACTCTCAACCACTGCACCACCAGGGAAGCCCTGTATAATGATTTTAATGTCCATCTATGTTGTAGAATGTTATCAGAACTTTACTTCTCTTTATGGCCAAATAATATTCTGTTATATGGATATACCACATTTTGTTTATCCATTTATTAGTTGATGGATTTTGGGTTGTTTCCACTTTTATCTATTACGGTAATACTGCTATGAATATTTGTGTACAGGTTTTTGGTGGAGGTATGATTTCTATTCTCTTGGGTATAGATGTATGCATATATACTTATACCTATATATATCTGCAATTACTGAGTGATATGATAACTCTATTTATAACACTTAGGAACTGCCAAACTGTTTTCCAAAGTGATTATACCATTTTACATTCCCACCACCAATTTATGGGAATCCTAATTTCTTCAACTCCTTGTCAACACTTGTTACTGTCCATTTTTTATTATAGCCATCTTAGTGAGAATAAAGTTGTATTTCATTGTGGTTTTGATTTTCATTTCCCATATGACTGATGATATTGAGCATCTTTTCATGTCTTCCATTTACTCCTATGTTTTTTTCTAAGAGCTTTTTGGTTTTAGTTCTTATATTTAGGTCTATGATCTATTTAAGTTAATCTTTGTATGTGATCTGAAGTAAGATCCACCTTCATTCTTCTGCATGTGGCCATCCTGTTTTCTCAGCATTATTTGTTGACAAGACTATTCTTTCTCCCAGTGAATGGTCTTGGCACCCTTGTTGAAAATCAGTTAACCATAGATTCATGGGTTTATTTCTGGACTCTCCATTCTATTCCATTGATCTATATGTCTATCCTTATACCAGTACCACATAATCTTGATGATTGTAGCTTTACAGTAGCTTTGAAATCAAGAAATGTGAGTTCTTAACTTTGTTCTTTTTCAAGATTGTTTTGACAATTCTGAGTGCCTTGCAATTCTATATGAATTTTAGAATCAACTCAACCAATTTCTACCCAAAAGTTCAGGTGAGATTCTGATAGGAATTACATTGAATCTGTAGACCAATTTAGGGAGTATTGTCATCTTAATAATATTAGCTCCTCTGATTCATGAATATGATATGTTTTTCTATTTATTTAGGTTTTCTTAAATTTCTCTCAACTATGTTTTGTCATTTTCAAAGTATAGATCTATTTGTTTTGTTAAATTTATTGCTAAGTATTTCATTTTTTAAATACTACTGTAAATGGAATTTTGTTCTTAATTGCATTTTCAGATTGTTCATTGTGTATAGGAACTTGATTTTTATATTGATCATGTATTCTTCAACCTTGTTGAACTCATTTATTTGGTCTTATAGTTTTTTGTAGATTTCTTAATCTTTTCTATATAGAAGACCATGTCATGAAGATAGTTTTACTTCTTTCTTTCCAATCTGAATGCTTTTTTTTTTTTTTTTGCCTAACTATTCTTACTAGAACCTTCAGAACAATGTTGAGTAGAAGTAATGAGAGCAGTCATACTTGTCTTGTTCCTTATCTGAAGGAGAAAGCATCTAGTGTTTCACTTTTATGTGTGAAGATAGTTGTGGATTTTTCAAAAATGCCCTTTTTCAGGTTAAGGAAATTCTCTTCTATTCCTAGTTTTTTCAGTGTTTTTATCTTCATAAAAGGGAGTTGGGTTTTGTCAAATAATTTTTCTGCATCTATTGAGATGAACATTGTCCTTTATTTTATTAATGTGGTGTATTACAATAATTGATTTTCAGATGTTAACCCAACATTGCTTTGCTAGTATTTTGTTGAGAATTTTTGTTTCCATGTTCATAAGGGATATTGGTCTATAGTTTTCTTTTTGTGTGGTTTCTTTCAATGGTTTTGATATCAGAGTAACATTGACTTTATACAATGAGTTAGGGAGTTTTTTCTCCTCTTCTATATTTGGGAAGAGCTGGTGAGAGATTGGTGTTAACTCTTATCTAAATGTTTGGTATAATACATCTGTGAAGCCATCTGGGCCTGGACATTTCTTTGTAGGAAGAATTTTGATTACTAATTCAATATCTACTTATTATAGATCTATTCCAATTTTCTATTTCTTCCTGAGTCAGTCTTGGTAGGTGTCTTTCTAGGAACTTATACATTTCCCCTGGGTTTTCTAATTTGTTGGCATATAATTTTTTATAATATTCTCTTATAATCTTTCTATTTCTGTAAAGTCAGTAATAATGCCCCCTCTTTCATTCTTTACTTTAATAATTTGTGTCTTCTCTCTTCTTCCTAGTTAATCTAGGTAAAGGTTTGTTAATTTTGTTGATCTTTTCAAAGAATCAAATTTTTGTTTTACTGATTTTATTAGTTTTCTAGCCTCTGTTTCACTTATTTCCACTTGAGTCCTTTTCTCCTTTCTTCTGCTTGCTCTAGATTTAGTTTGCCTGCTTCTGCAGATTGTTTCTTATGGAAGTTATTGTAGAAAACTAGATTATTGATTTGGGATCTTTCTTCCTTTCCCATAGAGTTGCTTACAGCTATACATTTCACTCTAAGCACTGCTTTGCCTGTATCTCATACATTTTGGTATGTTGTTCATTTTTATTCATCTCAAAGAATTTTCTAGTCTATCTTATGATTTCTTCTTTGATATATTTGTTATTTAGGGGTAATGCTGTTTCATTTCCACATTTTTGTGAATTTCCTAGATTTTTTTAATGTAATTAACTTCTAACTTCATTCCATCATGGTCAGAAAACATACTTTGTGTGATTTCAATCTTTTTAAATTAATTGAAGTATGTTTTACGGCCTAACATATGGTCTGTCTTAGTTCATACAGGCTACTATTAAAAATATATATACCATAAACTGCATAGCTTGCAAACAACAGAAATTTATTTCTCACAGTTCTGGAGGCTGGGAACTCCAATATCAAGACACCAGCAGATTTAGTGTCTAGTGAGGGCTTGCTTCCTGGTTTAGAGATGACTGTCTTTTTTCTGTGTCCTCACATGGGGAAGGAGGCAAGGGAGCTCTCGGGCTCTTTTATGGGGCTCAGCACTCATGACCTAATCACCTCCCCAAAGCCCCACCTGAAAATAACATTACATTAGGGATTAGGTTTCAATATATGAATTTGGGGGAGATACAAACATTTAGTCTATAGCACAATCTATCCTAAAGAATGACCCATGTGTACTTGAGAAGACTGCATATTCTGCTGTTTAGGGGTAGAGTGTTCTAAACAGTTATCTGTTTAGGTCTAATTGGTTTGTACTGTTGCTTAAGTCTTCTATTTCCTTGTTGATCTTCTTCCTAGTTGTTCTAGTTGTTTCAGCTGATGAAACTGGAGTACTGAAATCTCCAACTATTATTGTTAAATTGTCTGTTTCTTTCTTCAATTCTATCAGTCTTTGCTTCACGTATCTTGCAGCTCTCTTGTTATGTACATATATGTTTAGAATTGTTATGTCTTTCTGATAGATTGACTCTTTTATCACTAAAAAATAACATTCTTTATCTCTAGACATAAGTTTTGTCCTAAAGCATATTTGTCTGGTATTAGTACAGCTACTCCAATTCTGTTTTGGATACTGTTTGCAAGGTACATCTTTTTCCATCCCTTTATTTTAAACTTAAGTGTGTCTTTGAATCTTGTGTCTCTTATTACAGTATATAGTTGGATCGTGTTTTTTTAATTCATTCTGCCAATTTCTGCCTTTTGATTGAGGTTTTTAATCCATTTACATTTACTTACATTACTGCAAAAGTAGAATTTATGTCTGCCATTTTGTTGTTTGTTTTATGTGTGAATCTTAGGTCTTTTTGTTCCTCTATTTCTCCATTACTGCCTTTTATCAGATAAAATATTTACTAGTGTAACACCTTAAGTCCCTTTTTGTTTATTTTACTATATAATTTTTAGTTATTTTCTTAGTGACCACAATTAACATCCTAACTTAAAACAATCTAATTTAGATTAGTACCAACTTAATTTCAATAGTGTATAAAATTCTTTCAAAGCTCACCAACACAAAATTATAATTATTCTTTATGTGGTTATCTTTTAAATTAGATAGGAGAAGAAAAAAAAATTTTTTTTCTTTGGTAGAAAAAAATAATAATAAATTAGATAGGAGAAGAAAAGTATTACAAACAAAACTACATTTATATCCTCTCTTATAATTATCTCTGTAATTACCTTTACTGGTGCTCTTTATTTCTTTACGTGGATTTGAGTTATCATCTAGTGCCCTTTCATTTGAACCTAAAGTATAACAGTTAATATTTCTTGTAGGGCCAGTCTCTCACTTTTTGTTCATCTGAAAATGTCTTAATTTCTCTTTTGGTCTTGAAGTACGATTTTGCTGATTATAGAATTCTTGTTAGACATTTTTTTTTTCTTTCAGTACTTGAACATGCCATCCCTCTGCCTTATATCATGTGGGGCCTGAAGGCCTGTATAGTTTCTGAGAATTCTATCAGCAGTTGATCTCATTTAGGATCCCTTGTATGTGATGAGTTGCTTTTCTCTAGTTATTTTCTCTTTGTCTTTGCCTTCTGCCAGTTTGATTATGATGTCCAGATATGGTTTATCTGAGTTTTTCTACTTTGATGCATTGAGCTTCTTGAATGTGCAGATTAATAGTTTCTTTTTAAATCAAATTTGAGATGTTTCCCACCATTATTTCTTTAAACAATCCTTTATGCCCTCTTCTGTCTCTTCTCTCCTTCTGAGACTCCCATTATGTGTATATTGATATTATCCCACAGGTCTGTGAGGCTCTGTTTATTTTTTCTTTATTCTTTTTTTTCTCTTGAACTGAATAATTTCAATTAATCTGTCTTTGAGTTTGCTGATTCTTTTCTTCTGCCAGTTTAAATATGCTGTTGAGTCCGTCCAGTAAAAACTTTATTTCGATTATTTTACCTTTCAGTGACAGAATTTCTATTTGTTTCTTTTCATAATTTATTTCTTTATTGACATTTTCTATTTGATGAGATATAGTTCTCAAAGTTTCTTTTAATTATTTAGACATCAGTTCCTTTAGTTCTCTTACCACATATAAAATAGCTGATTTAAAGTCTTTGTCTAATTAAGTCCAATGTCTGGGCTTCTTCAGGGACAATTTCTATTGAGTGCTTTTTTCTTTTGTATGGACCATACTCTCCTGTTTCTTTGCATGTCTCGTAATTTTTTTGTTGAGAGCTGGACATTTAAAATAACATAGTGTATCAATTATGGAAATCAGATCCTTCTTCTTGAAAAGTCTGTTGTTGTCATTTATTGTTTGTTTGTTTGGTAACATTCCCGGACTAATTCTGTAAAGTCTATATTTTTCGTGGTGTGCAGCCACTGAAATCTCTGCTTAGTTAGTTTAGTGGTCAGCTAATGATTGGACAGGGATTTCCTTAAATGTCTGGGACCAATAGCCTCAGCTTTTGCTGAAAGGCTCTGTGTGTTGGGATATGCCTTCAATGCTCCCACAGGCAGTTTACAACTCTGTTTTAGCCTCCTCTTCCTGTTTGCACAGAATCTCAAGGCCAGAAGTGAGAAGTTAGAGCCTTCTCAGATCTTTCCCACACAGCCCTGCACATTAGAGTCCAAGGAATATGTCACAGCTTTTTAAAGTTCCCTATGGACATCTTATTCCCCATGTTTTATCAAGTTTTTCAACTTCTGGTTAGCCTCACTTGTAATGCCACATCAGGCAGCTGTGATGTTAATTACTGCTGCTTGTTTCCAAGGACTACCCAGAAGGCAGGGCAGTTTGCATGCAGTGAGCTCTGAGTGAGGTCTAATAAAGGCAAGCCCTGAGAATGGAGCTTTTAAACAGGTTTCTAGGTAGGTAAAATGGTGATTATTCTCTGAGGATGGGGCTTTGGGGAGCTCCAAACTCTTTTTGTTCACTCAGTAGCTTCTAGCCTGCTGGTTTTCACAGCTACCATAACTGCATTACTCTTGGCTTTCAAGGCTACCACACAACTGGGGCGAGGGAGATAGGATCAAGGCAAGGTAAAATGCCACAAGATTTGCCATTCCAAGTAAGCTTCAGCAGATTTTCTTGAATAAACACTCCTCTGATTGTTGTAAGACTTTAGTGAATTTCCAGAGTTCTGAAAAACTTGGTCTGTCCAATTTTGCCAGTGTTCTAATTAATTGCTTTTATGGAGATTTTCAGAAGTCCTTACTCTGTCATTCCAAAAGTCAAGGGCTTGATTAAATTTTGATCATTTATGATTTCCTATTAATTTTTCCATTTTTATCCACATTGTCTAATATATTGATATAATGAATTTCCTTTCAACCATTGTAGTTCTGTGTACTTTTTTGTTTCTAATGACTTTATGATTTTTTTTGTTTTTTTGATTGACAACATTTACCTATTTTATTGGTTTTCCCCAAGAAAAAATAGTATCTGATTTAATTGAAGCACTGGATTTTTTTTTGTATGTTTGTATTTCATTAATTTCTGTCTTTAACGTCTATTAATTCCTGTCTTCTACACTTTTAGGCAATTTATTGTCCTTTTATGGACTTAAATGTTTAGGTACTTTATATTTAGTCTTTATTTTTTTCCCAAGGAGAAAATTTAAGACTATACATTTTTCTCTGAATAATGCTTTGGCTAAATTCAACAGGTTTTTCTATGTTCTACTTACTGCTAAGCAATCTATAATGTCAGTTTTTACTTCTTTAATCTAAGTGTTATTTAGAATAATTTTTGTTAATATCCAACTGTAGAAAGTAATAAATATAAAATAGATAACCAACAAGGACCTACTGTATAGCACAGGGAACTATACTCAGTATTTTGTAATAACATATAAGGGAAAAGAATCTGAAAAAAATTAGATATATATGTATGTATAACTGAATACTGTATGTATAACTGAATCACCTTGCTGTACACCTGAAAATAACACAAAATTGTAAGTCAACTATACTTCAATTAAATAAAGATTTTAAAAAATCCAACTGTAGAGAGTTTAAATGTCTGTGTATTTCATTATTTTATTACAATTAAGAAATGTGGCTTTTATGACATCTACTTTGGAGAATTTGTTGAGATTTTCTCTGTGATCTAATACATGGACAATTTAAAAAATATATTCTAGAAGTGAGCGAAAGGAATTAATATTCTCTATGGACCAAAAAATTTTATGCATACACACGTGTGTGTTTAACCTTAATTGTCCTACTCACATAGCATATGTTCTTACTCATTTTTTAATCTACTTGATCTTCTAATTTCTTTAAAAAGTTATCTTTTAAAAAAGAAAGGTGTCAATCCTCCCTCTATGAATGTCAATTTGACAATTATCTTTGTGCTTCTAATACATATTCTTTTATATGTTTCAAGATAATTTTTGGTGTATCAGCTGATGTGCTTTTTGCTCTCAGTAATGTCATTTTTCCCAGTGTTTCTTCCCCCATTCAAACTAGACCTTGAATCATTCATTTCTTTGAGAGAGGAAGGCTGCTACACAAAAGCAGAAGAAAATAAAGCCCGATATCAGTCAAAAGCTTTTGAGTTGCACATGCCTGGGTTTCAAAGGTCTAAATCATGATGGATTAGAAGCCCAAAGCCATAAAACAAATTTGCAAGAATTCCTGATGTTATAATAGCTAGGTTTTACTTTCTCAGACTAGATCAGTATTCCTTAGGCTAGGATCAGGAGACTGGAAAGGAATTAAGAGAGTTGGAGACTGGTATGTCTCCTTGAGAAAGTGACCAGCTCCCTCTCCCCTCCCCACTCTGGGCTAACTTACTTTGGTTAGAGGACACACTAAAAACTCCAGACAGAGTTGAAAGATCTAAGAGCATAGAGGACCTGCACGTTGCTTCCCGAGTGAAGCTTGAAGAAGTGGCAAATACTCAGAGTTCTCTATCATGAAATATGGAGTGGGAGCAGTAGAGTAGAGGTGGCTGCATTCACTGACTGGGCAAATATTTCATACAGTGTTGTAGAGGTTTCCAAATTTTCCCAAGAGGGGCATAGAAGTAACCAAGAGAGGGTCGGACCTGAAGAGGTCTTGAAATGAGGACAAGAAGAATACCGCCTCACTGATTCACATGGACCAATGATTAGAGACCTATCAGGAACAAGCATTTCAGCAGATGCTAAGAACAGACAGAAAATGATGCCCCCCTGGCATTAAGTATGTCCCCTGGAACACAAATTCAACTCAAAGAATTTGTCAGGTAGTATAAATGGAATATGGAAAATCTGAACCAACTGAGATTCGCCTGAACCAAATAAGATTACATTTCTGCCATCTAGCAGCATGAACAGTTGAAACAAAATTTGAGTTCACTTACAGAAAAATTTGTTTCGTTTTAATTTTTATACCTAAGGTTGTAAAACAATACCCACAAGATCTATTTCAAAATTAACTTGATAGATGCATAAAGAACTGACAACTGTCCTATCTTCTAGATGGATCATACTTTCTACCAGTGTAAATTTTTTTCCATTTGATGTTTTTAGCTTTTAATTCAGCCTTTTCTGTTACTACTATTGTTTTTGTAAGCATTTATCAGTTATATTTTTATTCCTATAATTTTAAATATCCTCATGTCATTTTATTTTTGGTGTGTCTTTTGAAACAGCATATAGATGGATGCTTTTAAAACTATACTTGAGATTTTCTGCCTTTTAATAATTTATTATGATTAGTGATGTGTTGGATCTATTCCAGTCATGTTCTTTTATGTTCTCCATTTATTACGTCTTCTTGTTGGGTCTTGTTTTTCTATTTCCTGCTTTTTGTTGCTTGATCGAGTTTTCTTTGTTCACTTTTTTTTCCTCTAATGGTTTTTAAAAAGTTATCTCCTAGCTCTCCTTTGTTGCCACCATAAAATCGGATGAAGAAAACTTGCAAATTGCTTCTTTGGCTCAGCTCCATCTTCTCTCCAGTACCTGGGAGCTGCTCCAACTCCTCCCCCTTCTCCTCCAAGCTGGAAAAGGAGGAGACTTGAGAGAAAAGACAAAAGCAAAGGTGGAATCAACGGGAGGAAAGAGAAGCAGAGGTCAGGAGAGGGTGTATGTTCTCTGCAGTACACCTACCACTGGCCCAGCTGGCCCCTGTATTGTTACAGATGATATCAAGACTGGTACCTGGAGTTAGGAAGGAACTCCTAAGGTGAAGGAATGTTCTTATGCGTATAGAAGCTGGAGAAGGGTGACGGTCAACAGCTTGGGTCCAGAGAGCTGTCTCAAATTGCAAATTACACCCCTTTGAAGAGTAGTATCTGTCTGTCCCAGGACTTTTGCCAGTTCTGCTAAACAAAAGACTTCATTCATTGTGTGGGTTTTGTGTTTTTTTTAATTCTCTGATACTTGCATGAGTGTGGTCTCTTTTTCCCAGTGAGACTAAAACTCTCTATGGAAAAGGAATTTAATAGCTAGCTCAAAAATAATTTATAACCAGTGCTGAGTCATGAAAAACTGTGGCAAGAAGTTGGGTTAGGACAATAGAACCTGGTAAATATGAAAAGTTTAGCAATCCTAACATTCCTAAAGGATGGTAGCTCAGGGAGGACACTGTGTTGGGACTGGGGCAAAGAGAGGAAAACTAAATTTCCTCCAACCATATGCCTAGGTAGCTGTTTACCGGTGCAGAAAAGGCAAAACTATTCTAGATCTGTTTTGCCTCTATCTTCTCAATCAATCAAAGTGGCCTTCCAACAGAAAAGGGGACAATTAATATCGGAAAGAAAGTCTGAGGTAGATGGAGGGATAATAAAGATAGCTAACCCCTATGAACGGGTTTGAATCCTCCGATTCCAGAAAACCTCATTCTAATGAGGTAAAAAACGTTAAAGGTATGATCTAAAAGTCCCTGTATGCAACACTGAGAAACCGTAAAGAATGGATAAAGAAGGCAAATACTCTCCTTATTTTCAAATAAGGGGCAACAAATGCATTCTGGACACAAAAGACAAGGTAGGTGTTGATTCCAGACAAAATTTTTTAAAAACTAAACTTTTTTTTTTTTTTAGTATTTAGAAGGAAGGGTCATTCAGTTCGATAATACAAGTTGAAACAAGCAAATGTCATTTCTTTTTTTACAGAATTACTAGGATTATAACAGGAAGGGTGTTATTAGATTCCTTGAGTTGGACAATTCTCTCGTGATAGTAATGTTACTTGTATGGTTAAATAAGAGCTAGATGATAATATAGCCAGCAATTCTGCAGCTGACTGACCAAGTATATCTTCAGAGAGTTGATAAAGAGATTGGTATTTACCCAGAGGTGTAAATAAGTGAAGACCTGCAGGGCCTGGTCTTTAACCCTATCTAGGTTTGTAGGTTTTAAGTTACTTAAATAATGTATAAGAGGACCTGCTTATCAAATTTTCTAGATACACAAGGGTTTAATAATATGACTGATGACAGGATCAAGACTCAAAATGATCTCAATGAGTTGTAATGCTAGGTTAAAATTTAGCAGGAGCAGATGCAAGAATTGTGGGGCATGAAGCCTACAGAATTTGGAGGGGCCTCTTTAATTTAAAAAACTTATAAATACAAAAAAAATAAAGAAATAAAATACAAAAGTGAATATTTATCAGCATAGTAAAGAAATCACCCCAGGCTTGGAGCTAGATCTGTTTATCCAACTCCCAACATCTCCCTACATTCACAGGGGCCATACAAATAAAAGACCCTGAAGCTTAAACGTTTTTAGCTTCAGGGTATAAGTACTTCTGGCAATACTCCTTCATATATATTAAAATAATTAAACTTTATGTCAAAAATACAGGCTGGGGGATATTGTTTGACCACAATCTTACTATGCATCAATATTGTGGCACAGCAAATAAAAATGATCCAGCTCAGGCAATTAATATTCTAAATTTACCATATACATTGATCAGATCAATTCTGGGAGCCCAGATTGAAAGGGAATATTGGCAAACCAGAGCATGTACTAAGGGGAAGCAGACAATATAATGAGAGAATTCTAAAACCTGCCTCATGAGGAACTGCTGAAAGAACTGAAGTGCTTGGCTTTGGGAAAGGAATAGTGCTGGGGGATAGATGACAACCTACAGTATACAAGAAGAAGGAGACTTATTCTGTATTGTTCTGGAGGAAGGAGTTGCAAGAAGATTTCAGCTCAATATAAGTCAATCCAATTCAATAAATATATATGAGGTCTACTATGTGTCAGGAACTGGTTAAGGCACTGGGCATAAAGAAATGATCAAAATGGACAAAATTATCTATTCTCACATAGTTTACATTTTGGAAGAGTGATAGACAATAACATAAATATATAGTATATCAGGTGATGAGGTGATGTATCCTAAGAAGATAAATATAACAAGGTATCAGCAACAAACAATTAAGAATACAATTTTAAAAGGATGTCAAATACAATTGCATCAAAAAGCATCAAATACCTAGGAATAATCCAGCAAAATATGTGCATGACATATACACAAAAAACTGTAAATTATTGGTGAGAGAAACTAAAGAAGACTTAAATAAGTGGAAGTATATCCTGTGTTTGTGGATTAGTAGTCTAAATATTTTCAGGATGTCAATTTTCTCCAAAATTGTTCTAGAGATTTAACATAACCCCAATGAACAATTCGTGAGTGTATGTGTGTGTGTGTGTGTTTTGACAAGCTGATTCTAAAGAGGTATATGGAAATGCAAAGGTCCAAGAGTAGCCAAGATGATGTTAAGGAAGAATAAAGTTAGAGAACTTACTGTACCAGATTTCACAACTTACTATAAAGCCACAATAAATAAGACAGTATGGTATTTTGGCAAAAGAATAGATAAATAGACTAACCAGACACAACTGAGAGTTCATAAACAGAACCACACATATATGGGTACTTGAAAGCAATGGTGACACACAGAACAGTAGAGAAAGGTTGATCTTTTCAATAAATGGTGCCAAGTCAATTGGAAATTCATTGGGAAAAAAATGAAAGTTGACCCATACAAAAATCAATTCCAGTAGGATTGCAGATCTTAATGTAGAAGACAAAGCAAAAAGGCTTCTAGAAGATAACATTGGAGAATATATTCATGACTTGGTGTAGGCAAAGATTTCTTAAGCAGGACCAAAACACATTAACCATAAAGGAAAATATAGATAAATTGGACTACATTAAAAATAAGAACTTCTGTTCATGAAAAGGCACTATCAAGAGAGTGAAAAGGCTGTTCACCTGAAACTAACACAATATTGTAAATCAACTATATTTCAATTTAAAAAAAGAGTGAAAAGGCAAACCACAGAATTGGAAAAGGTATTTTCAATATCAATAATTGACCAAAAAAACCCTAAATATAAGCCTAGCATATCAGAAAAAAACATATATTGCTAAGGAAAAAGAGAGATAACCCAATTTTTAAAACGAGAAGGGGGAGAGAGACATAAACAGACACTTCATTAAAGAGAATATCTAAATAGTCAATAAACATATGAAAAGGCACTCAACTTCACTGGTCATCTGGGAAATGCAAAGTAAGACTACAATGAGACATCACTTTACACACACAAGAGTAATATTTTTTTAAAAGACTATACCAAGTGTTGGTAAGGAGATAAGTAAGAATTCTCATTTACTACTGGTGGAAATATAAATTAGTATGACCACTCTGGAAAATTCTTTGGCAATATCTTCTAGTGCTAAACATATGCATATCTTTTAATCAAGTAATTCTACTCCTACATATTGCCCAACAGAAATGCAAGCACATGTACACCGAGACATATACAAGAATTTCACAGCAGCATTATTAATAATAGCTCAAAACTGAGAGCAATTCAAATGCCCATCAATAGTAAAATGAATCAATAAATTGTGACATGGTCACACATTGGAATAGGACACAGAAATGAAAAAGCAACAAACTACTGCACAGTATGGTTGAATCTCACAAATTATTGGGAGAAAGAAGCTAGACGTAAACGAGTATTTACTGAATGATTCCATTGGTATAAATATAAATAATCTATGGTATTAGAAGTCAGGCTAGTGGTTACGCTCTGGAGGGTTTAGAGTATGGAAAATGATATAAGCACTGGTCAAACTGTACATGTTTCTAAACATATGTTATACTTAAATGAAATTAGTTAATTAAAACAAAAATGAACAAAAGAGATAGGCCCCATTTGAGTCTTTTAGAGTATCCTGAGTGGGGTTAGAATAAAAAGAGCACTTGGGCTACAAGTGAGAGTGTGAGAAAACCCGACAGTAATGAAACAGGAGACTGGGAACCATGGAGGAAAGGCAGCCAACAAGAAATTCACAGTAGCTGGATTCCTTAAGTGCTTTTAAAGAACAGGGTATTTAATATTCATTTTTAAGTTGTTTTCTGTGCTGTGATGTGCTCTAACCTCTCTATGACCCCATCACACACACACCCCGCAAATTTACTGCTCTCAAACCATCAGTAAAGTTTACAACATCTTTAAAACATAGTAAAGCAGGATAAATAAACAGTTATGAAGAGGGGTGAAAGAGAGGCTATGCTATTAGAGGACAGGAATCCCAAAGGAAGGTCTCTCTGAAAAGGTAACACTTAGAATTCAGAGCAAAAGAAGTTAGGGAGAAGAGTGCTCCAGACTGAGAAAAGTAAATGCAGAGACCCCAAGGCAGGATATGCTGGGCACATCCAAAAACCAGTAAAGGAACCAGTGTGTATGGGGCCAAGAAAGATTGTAGGAGATGACGTCATAGAAATAGCGAGGGGCCAGACAATGCTGATCCCCATGGGGCATGGATTTTACTAGGTTTTACTCTGAGAGAGACAGGAAGCCATTACAGACAAGGTCTTAAGCAGAGAAATTACATATCCAAGTTGTTTCAAATCTACCAATTCAGTTGCTGTGTGAAGAATAGACTATAGAGAGATCCGCAAGGGTGGATGCAGGACCAGTTACGAGGTTTTCTAAGAGTAAGATCATGCTGGCTTAGAGAAACTGGTAGTGGTGAAAGTGGAGAAAAGAGTTTGATTCTGGATGTATTTGGAAATCAGAGCCAGCAAGACTTGCAGATGGACTGGATATGGAGTGTGAGGGAAAGAAAGCTATCACGAATGCCTCAGGAAAGAACCTCCTGACCCAAAGAGCTGTCTGACAGTTAGATGAGCTTTCCCTTGATGCAGTTATCCGAGTGGAAGCAGTTATTCCTTCACGGGGCCTTCTGAATGCTCTCCTCCCTCCAGCTCACCTTCCAAACAAGCTCCTAAGAGGATCTCTGCCCTTTGAGGCAATGGACCTAGGTGACCTCTAAGATAGCTCATGTGCAAAGTATTCTAGAACTTTAAGGCAGTCAGAACGTGGTCTATACATCATCAATTTTAGGCTAAATGGTTGCGAAGTAAATTTCCTAAACCAAAGTAACTTTTTAACTGCTATTTACCTTTTTCACCACACACATATTTTTATTCCAGTCAAAACGGGTTACAGTGAACAGCAGAAGCAGCTGCTTTGGGGTAAGCAGATACCACAAAAGCCTGGAGCTGGGAGATGCTGATGTGTGGAAGGAAGGAGCAACCCCATCCTCTTGGCCCTTGGGGATGGTTATGAATACAGGCTACTCAAAAGAAAGTGTAATTAGAGAGTAAATAATTGAATTGTAAACAAGCATCCTAACATTTTCAAGTGCTCCATAAATTATACAGTTGTCACAGTGGTGCAGCTATTGCTCAAATCTCACTTGGAACTCTTCTTTGGGATTTGTCCTCAAAGGAAGTTAATGTAACTTACTCCAAAATCCAGTCTTTCAGGTGGTCAGATCCCTGGGAAGCTCTGCTTTCAAAAATCTCAGATTCTGGTTCGCAGGAACTATAAAGCTTCTAGCCTACCTGGTGTTTGACCTCTCATGGCATCATTCAATGACAAACAGGCATCTAAGCTCTGCTTCAACCCCAGAGTGAGGGAAATGTGGTTAACACCCCCAAGGCAGCCCTTTTTCATCTTCCTAGACAGCTCTGATTGTCAGAAAGTTCTCATTCATTTTGAACTGAAACCCACCTCACCATACCTTGCACCCACTGATCATAACAGAGTGTAGGGCAGTATTTCCCAAACATCAAGCACCTGTGTACCACCTCCACATTTTGTCCTTTTTACCATATCTAAGTATCACTGGTCCTATTAGCTCTTTAATATCTCCCTTTCAAATTACCCAATTTTCTTAGCCAAGCAATTTTGCCTTAAATGGAAACTACATCACCATGTACATCCTACATGGTGTGGGAAAACCCCACACCAATTAGAAATTAACAGCATAAGGAATAATATCAGAAGGAAGAGAAAGTGATGATGTTAAATTCTACTCAGGAACTGTTGCCTGGCAAGAGTGCTGCTCCTGAGGCAGGCTCTCGCTTTGTTAGAACGGGAGATTAGCAAGTGTTGAGAGGTGTAAAGACAAAGCACCACAAAAATGATACCTCTTTCTTAACATTCATAGGTTCAAGAGAATTGAAGAAAGCATAACTTTTTTCACCATGTGATCCACTATTATTTAACATTGTCTGTGTACCACTCAAAAGCATTGCCTATACTTCTAGTGGGAGATGTACACACTGGGACCCACTGGCAAAGTAGCTTGGCAGTGGTCAACCTGATCAGATTCAGGTCATTGTTCTGCCACTTTCTAAGCTGCCCAATCCTATACACCTTAACCAGTTTCCTCATCTTCAAAATGGAAGTAACAATAGCTCTTCAGAGTGATGTTTTCTTAAAGACATTTGAATATTTTGCTCCAGTTGTAAGTTGATGATTGAAGAGTATAAATACAGGCTAAGACTGCAGTGTCATTCAGCTTTTGGGCTGAATTAATTCAGCCTTTGGGCACTGACGAGGCTGTGCTGGTAGCCAACTAAAATCTCTAAGATATTTTGATATGGACTGCTGCTGAGCCAAATCCCCCATTGTGAACTTGTATTGCTGGGCATTTGGGCCTGAGGGAGGACTAGGCATTTATTCTTATGAACTAGATTCTCCCCTTCACTTTAACCTGGTGCTTCAACATTTGTTCAACTCCTTCTCTTACCGTACATTTGAAGAGAAGGAGGTCAAACCAGCAGAACTGGGCTAGGATGAGGATTGTATTTGTGATTCTAGATGTATCTGTTCTTCTGGAGTAGGAAAATGGAAACTTTTTGCTGAGTTCCCATTAGGTATCAGGCACTTTTCGCCAATAACTTATTTAATGCTCCAAGAACCCCTTAAGGTAGGTGTTAACCTCATTTTACTGAGAAGAAATCTGCATTTTCACTTGAAGTTGTTAAACATGGTAACTATGCAATTTCTTACTCTTTTGGCTTAATATTATTTTGTAAACACTTTATCACATTGCTTCATATTTTCCTTTTTTTTTTTTTTTTTTTTTTTTTTTTTTAGGTCTGTGTTTCATTTTTTTTTTTTTTTTTTTTTTTTTTTTTTTTGCTTTATAAGTAAATAAATACTCCCTCCTTGTTCTAAAAACATTTTGAGGCACTCCTGCCTTGATGTTTCTCATTTTAACGATTGTATAATATCTCATTAAGTTACCCTACCATAATTTATTTTACCAATTTCCTATTGTTGACAGTTTGATTTTGTTTCTTTGCTTTTTGTGGTTTTTTATTGTTTTCTGTAATAAAAGATCCTGCTACAAACATCTGCACATAAGTATTATTTTGTTCCGAAAATTTCCCCAAGAATGGAATTAATGCATCAAAGAGGATAACAACTTCTGTGGCTCTTTAGAGAGACTAGCAAATTGCTCACCCAAAGGAGTATGTGTTATTTGAGGATAAAAAGAAATAACTGGCTGTTTACAAAAGAAATCAATTTTCCACTTATTCATAAAGTATTCGATCCCCTGATAGGTGGCAGGTGCCGTGCCAGGGACTGAGTACAGGGATGAGCAGGGCAGGCCGAGTCGCGGTCTTCAAGGAGCGCACGGTCAGGTCGGGCAGAGGAAACGACACGCAACAGGTGTCTGCCTCTGACCAGGGAGGGCCGAAGCGCCCTTTCGCGCAAGAGAGTGGAAGGAGGGAGCTAGCTGTTTGCAAGCACCGAGGAGATCTCGCAACGTAGGCAGCACCTGACCTGAGTCTTGCAGAATGAGTTATAATTTTGGTACGCGATTTGTATTTATTTTACCGTGACTTTCTGGCCTTTTATCGGGAAAAAAAATGTTTCCCACTCTTAGGACTGAGCACAGAGAACGTTGGAGGAGTCGTAGGCCCCCAACCTCTTAAGCCTCTTTCCATCTCCAAGGAGGAGGAGGAAAGTGGGGGTCTCTCCAACCTCCGGAGCAGGATCTGGGGTCCGGGACCTCCCAGCGCGGCACCGGAAAGAACAGGAAAGGACGCGAGCGCGGGGCCCGCCGCCCCGAGAACCAGACCCGACGCGTGGCCCTCGGCGCCTGGCTCCAGCGGAGTCAGCTCAGCAAGACCTGGGAAGCCGGTGAGGGAAACGGAGCTGCCCGGGGTGGAGGGCTGAAGAGCAGCCCGCGAGCGGCTCCGAGGGGAGCTGGACTAGGCAGTCGGGGACCCCGAGGGGGCGGGAGCGGGAGAGGGGCGGAGCTCCGATGCCGGGGCAGCGGCTGCAGCCCAGAGGGTCTGCGGGGGCTGCTTTGGACATATCCGAGGACAAGCGCCTCTCCGAGACCGTGACCTTGGCTTCGGGAGCCGACCCCGCGCGCCGTCTTGAGCGCGCCTTGTGGAAACCCACGGCCGACGGGCCAGCGCTGCCCGCGGTGAGGCAGCCCGGGCCGGGGCGCCAGGTAACCTGGACCACCGGCCGCGAGGGCGGTCAGAAAGGGCCCCAGTGGGGGAGGGGCAGTGACGGGTCTGGGGGCCGCGGGCTGGGGGCTAAGCGAAGGGCGCACGCTGGAGCAGCTCAGGCCTCGGAACACTGGGCGTGGGGCGTGGGGCGTGGGGGAAGTCAGGGTCCACCTTACCGGACCAAGGGCTCACCGGTCCTCAGAAGGGGCAGTGGGTCGCCCTCGCGGATGAACGGGAATGCACACGAAGACGCGGCTTCTGGGTAGCGTCTTGTGCCTCCGCCTTGTTTCTGCCCGTGACACAATCAGAAAGTATTCCCTTTCCGTGTGTTAACGAGAGAACGGGCAGTTTTCTAGTGTGTGTGCATATGGAGGGCTACAGCGTCAGCACACATCCTTCTGGGCCCTGAGTCCCCTAGCAGGATCCTTGGCCCAAGCCTCCAGCTGCCTTGGGGACCTTGTCTCAGTGACACCAAACTAAGGTGTCAGTCCCAGGGCTTTATCACCAGCCTCTATATTCCTTGGGGGGAAAAAAGAAGTACCAGTTTGATGGAGTCTTTTATTATTTTTTAATCAATAAATTATAGTTTAAATAGATGATTTTTTAAAAAATCAAATAATGCACGTTTAACTTCTAGAGATATTCCTATACTTGCATTTGTGTCTATTTATACCTTCCTTGTTTTTTACCCATGTCTTTTTCAACTCTACTTCTTCCGTCCCCTCCCTTTGATTCGTTATCTCACCTCCTGCCTAATGAAAGCACCAAAAGAAAATGACGTCACCGCCACTGGCCGCATCCCTTAATCTCCTGCGTTCCTCGCTGGTCCAACCCCTGCTCTCTTCAAAAGTCTTTTACCCGGGTGGCCCTTGGGGTAGGGAGCCCACTCCCGAGAGGACATATCTTTTACTTGTCTTAACTCTCCCAGAGATTCAAAGAAAGGAGCTTTGGGAAAGAGCCCCTGACGAATTCTGTACTATCTGTTCTTTCCCTTAAACTGGACTTTGCAAATGCAGTTTAAGTAGAGTCCGGTGCCGAGGAAAATTAATGAAGGAAATTTCCTAAAGTGTTCTAGATTTCCAGAAATTAACACTTCACTAGTTCCTATTCCCGAAAGCAGAACTTTGCCAATCACACCTCCCATTATCTCTGCTGCCTTCACCTAGGACCAGCAAAGTAACAGGAATAGGATTTTTCGTCAGTAGGAATCTCATAGGGTGGATGTTTTATATTTGTGAAGGGGCTCAGGGACATACCTTTGTGGTAGACAAGGGGGGAGGGGAAGATATAGAAGAAGGAGTTAGAGGGGATCAGGGGATTAGAAAGAGAGGAGCAGGCCAAGACCCTTAAGAGGAGAAGAATCCTGGAAGCGGGGCCCTGTCATTTAGGAGCAACCTCCAGATAATTTGGCTAGCAGACCACACATGCTGCTTACTTCTTGCCATCAACCAACACAATCAACTACTTTCCAAGACTTTTTCTATGCAAGGCCAAAACATACTGAGAAGTGGGGAAAAAAATCAGCAAATTAACCCACTTTTGTCTATGTGATAAAATAGAAGTGGTTTAAATTATTTTTCCTGAATTAATAGGGCTTTTTAGGAGTTGTGTAGACTGTTTAAAATAACCTAATAGCAAGTCCAGTCACTACATTTTCCTTTGCTGTGTTCATTTTTTCATGTTGCATGACCTTGACCCGCATCCCACACAGTTCAGGAAGTTCAGGTTGGTTAGAAGCTGCCACTTCTAAGAGCCTTTTTAAATGAAGGATTGGGAGAGGAGAGGATTGGAAAATAAGGACGGAGCCTTGTGGCAGGGTAGGGGAATAATGAAGAGGGATGGACTGAGTACCAGCTTGAGACTGGTAAGGAATCGGGTATAATTCTTAGAACAAGGCAATAATGAGTAAGTAAGATGTGAAGGACTCATTCATCATTCATTCGTTCATTCAAAATGTTTGCAGAATGCCTGGCTATGTACCAGTAACTGGGAGGAAAATGATGAATAAAACCAGGCATGGTCTCTGATCTCCTAGAGTTTACAGATGCTTTGGGGAGGCCACCATTAGTAAAATAACTAAGTATTGAATATATAATTACAAAGTAAGATAAGCTTTCTTTTTTTTTTAAGCTTTCCTTCTTTTTTTCATTATTATTTTATTTTGTTTATTTATTTTGATTGCGCCAGGTCTTAGTTGCGGCTCACGGCCTGCTTAGTGGCATGCAAACTCTTAGTTGCAGCATGCATGTGGGATCTAGTTCCCTAACCAGGGATCAAGACCCGTGTCCCATGAGTTGGAAGGCAGATTCTCAACCACTGCACCACCAGGGAAGTCCCTAAGATAAGCTTTCTAAAGGAAAGAAATAAAGGTCTTTGAGGGTGTATACAGACTGTCCTCTGAGATCAGGGAAGGCTTTCTCAAGGAGGTTTCCCTTGAGCTGAGATTCAAGGGTAGGTGGGAATGTTGGGGATATATATGGCTTTGAGGTAGGACCAGAATGTATCAGTTAGGAATTCCATTTGGCTGCCAGTAATTAAAAAGCCAGGTGTACTGTTTGCAATACTGAATATGCACGCATGTAAAGTTGGAATTTCTGGAATTTGGGGCAAGGATGCTTTGTTATCACAGCATTGTTTGTACTGCCCTGAGTTGGTCATGGTTTTCCATTATTGTTGTTCTTGCTTCTAAATTAAATGTTTAGATTAATTTTATTCTTGTCAGTTTAGTTTATTGCGCACGATAAAATTCGTGCATTGTGGTTCAAATGTGAATCATCCATATTTCCACTGCTAAGGTAGATATGTACATAACTCCCATACCAAATTTGGCTTGTATGGCGATAGCTCATTGTTGTCACTGAATACTTTCCCAGGTGAAAACAGGTGTGGCAGGTCAGCTACAGTGTCTTCTCTCCACCCCTATCCACTGCTCTAGTTTAGTTACCCTAAAGCTGCATGTACCTCTTCAAAGTTTCATATACAGTCGTTAGGTAAAGAAAAAAATTACTAATTGCATTGACACTGTAAGTAAAATTAACATAAATCTCACAGTATAGTGGCATGGTGAGTTTTGACCAAGCATCATATTTCATGTGCAAATATTTTTATTCATTCAACAATATTTACAGTGAACTTTCAATATGCCTAGCACTCTGTTAGACACTGTGGGTAAAATGCATTAGTAAGATTCAGTCCCAGCATTAAAGGAATTCACAGAAGTGTAAGAGGAGAGAGTCATACTTATCTATGTAAGGGTAGGAAAGCATTGTCGTTGCTAGAATGGAAGCATAGCTAAGGTACAGTGGTGCACAAGGAAGGGGAGTGGTCAATTCTACTAGAAAAGGAGAGGAGGGGTCCAGAAAAGGTTCATGGAGGAGTTAACACTTGAGCTGAATCTTGAAAGATGAGACATACCACAAGATAGACAAAGGGGAGAAGGCATTATAGAAGAGGGATCCATGTGCCCAAACAAACAAAGATATGCATGAAACAGAGTGTCAAGGTCGAGGACCTGCAAGTGTCTCAAAGAGCTGAAGCATAAAGAGCAAAGAGGGTGTCATAAAGAGATGAGGCTGGAGTGGCGGGCAGGCCAGGTCACAGAACCTGCGTGCCATCACACCGATAGCATTGTGATTAAAATATGTGCTCTGAGGTCAGACAGTCCCAGGTATGAGTCATGGTTCTGCCATTTTCTAGCTGTGGGGCCTTGGTCAAGTCACTTAGCCTCAATAAGTAATGGTAACGAAGGTTGTATCTCTCTCACAAAGTTGCTGCAAGAACTGAATTAAGTCATGGAGTACCTGGCACTTTATGCACCCACTTGTTGTTAGCTGTTATTTTCATTTTTTATCCTGGGGCAAAGGGAGCCACTGGAGGGTTTTATGTAGAGAAGTGACTTAGTGAGCATTTTTGTTTAGAGCGCTGTCATTCTGGCTGCATGTGGATGCTGGGTTAATGGGGGGTAAGTTTGGAGGAGAGCAACCATTTAAAGAGATTATAACCATTCAGATGATGGTGACGGTGGCCTGAACCATGGTGGCCATGGGCATGGAGAAAAGGAGACAAGTGCTTGAGATGTCTGCAAGGTAAATACCACAGAACTCAATTACTCATTAGCTGTGATAAGTGGGATTCTGGTCTGTCATCCTTTGGTACTGTCATCCAAGTGTTCTTAGGATAAACAAAAGGAAGCCAGGTGTCAAGCAGAACTGGGGATCAGATATTTAGGAAGTGCTTATATACTGAGGGCTCAGTGATTGGTACCAAAAAAAAAACTGTCTTTCTAATTTAGGAGACCCCTTGACAACTTCCATCTCGTAACATTAAATAGGATCAGGAAAGTCTAGTTCACCCATAACAAATTTCATTCATTCATTTATCCTGTCTCTCTTTTTCTCTCTCTCTCTCTCTCATTTCTGGGAGGCTTTTAGCTCAAGGTGGACGAATGTTAGACTTCATCCATTTGCCATTGTCATAATGTGGCACATATAACCCTCACTCATGCCTGGTACTTTTGGTTCAATTCTTGCCTGACACTAGCATGACTGAATTTTTCCTTCTTTTTTCTCAAGTGTCCTCCCACAGTCCAGTAACCTCTGGCCGAGGTGCCTTTATTAAAGTCAGTGAGAATTAGAGGACTTAGGTGGTCCCTATTTTATAATACAGTGTAGTCTTGGTAACCACATTTGTCCATTCATAAGACAGAAAATAATCCAGACATATGGATAGTGTCTGCTGAAAAGTTGCTGGGAGCTTTATGCCTGTAGTCCCCAAATGTGGATCCTGGGAAATGTTGATTGAATGTGGTTCTCTTGGATTCAGTTGCTTGAACAACTGTCTAATTACTTGAAGCCACAGAAATGAACAGACCTTAAATTAGGCAGGGCCAATGAGTGAGGTGGCAAAATGTGAAACGAGGGGGAAAAAAAGGTCTGTTTCTGCCATGGACAGTCTAGAATTTGATTAAAAGTAGACTTTCCCTTTTCCAATAAGCAGCCTGAGGTGACCTCTAAAAATGGTTCGCTATTCACCTGACCCAGAAAACCCCACAAAACCATGCAAGTCAAGATGTTCAAATCTTCATGTTCACTTTAAGAACACTTGTGAAACTGCCCAGGCCATTAAGGGTATGCATATCGGGCTTCCCTGGTGGCGCAGTGGTTGAGAGTCCGCCTGCCGATGCCGGGGACACGGGTTTGTGCCCCGGTCCGGGAGGATCCCACGTGCCGCGGAGCGGCTGGGCCCGTGAGCCATGGCCGCTGGGCCTGCGCGTCCGGAGCCTGTGCTCCGCAGTGGGAGGGGCCACAACAGTGAGAGGCCCGCGTAACGCAAAAAAAAAAAAAAAGGGTATGCATATCCAAAAAGCCACCAAGTATGTGAAGGATGTCACTTCAAAGAAGCAATGTGTGCCATTCCATCGTTACAATGGTGGAGTTGGTAGGTGTGCCCAGGTCAAACAGTGGGGCTGGACGCAGGGTCGGTGACGCAAAAAGAGTGCTGAATTTTTACTGCACATGCTCAAAAATGCAGAGAGTAATGCTGAACTTAAGGGCTTAGATGTAGATTCTCTGGTCATTGAACACATCCAGGTGAACAAAGCCGCCAAGATGCGGCACTGGACTTACAGAGATCATGGTTGGATCAACCCATACATGAGCTCTCTCTGCCACATTGAGATGATCCTTACTGAAAAAGAACAGTTTGTTCCTAAACCAGAAGAGGACGTTGCACAGAAGAAAAAGATATGCTAGAAGAAACTGAAGAAAGAAAAACTTATGGCCTGGGAATAAATGCCACAGAAAATAAATGCAAATAAAAGTAGAAAAAAAAAAGTGGACATTCCATCTCTGTGGCCTTTGGCAATATATCTAAGCTCTGTGAGCCTCAGTTTTCACTGGTGGCTATCCCTTTGATATCTATAAATCTGAGGTAATGTTTCCTCCAAAGGGTAGTTGTCAGGTTTAAATGGACTATATATGGAAAGTGCTTAACACAGTGCTTGGCATATGGTAGCTGCTTACCTGGCCCGTATCCTTTGCCCCTGCTTGTCTCTGAGGTTTATCCTTACATGGAAAAAACAGGAAGGATGAAGGTTTCTTAGGTTAAGTAACCTGAATTAATTGGCTTTTATGTATTTCTCATCTATGATTGATCACCCCCCTCCCACCCCCCCGCCCCCCGGAAACCAGGTTGGAAACCTGTTCTCCACCCTCAGGGAATGCTTATCAGTGATGAGGGCAAAGGTAATATGATACCTGCAGAGAGGAAGCTAATTTTAGATACTCTTCTTTTAACAAATCTTTCAATACACACAAGCAAAATTACTATCAAATAGAAAAATGGAATTATTTGACTTCTTTCACCCATGTTGCTTTGTTGATGGAGTTCCTAACATGCATGTTTCTTGTTTAAATTGTTGTTTTTCATTTAGAAAGAAAGAAGCAGGCTCAAAGAGATTGTAATTGTTCCCCCTAATAACTGTGAACAGTTTGTACTTAGGAGAGAAAAAGTTTTGTTTTTCGCCTCATAATAGGGGTTGATGGTTGAAAGAATGATCATATCCTCAGAGTCTCTCTAAATGTTCTATAATTTGACATAGTTTAGTTCAACAAGCATCAGTTGATTTCCAACTGCTTGTCAGGCATTATGTTGGCACCATTCACTCAGAGACGCCAGCTGTGGTACCCACATCTCCAGTCTGGTAGCCCTTGCAGAAGAGGGTGGCCAGAGAGAGGAGGGTTGCCCGCTGACCTGAAAGAGCTGGTGAGAGGGGAACCCTCAGGCCGAGGTTCTTCACCACAGCTTCAGACCACAAGTCCATCAGATCATGAGCACCTTCAGGTCAGGATCCAGTTCTGCTCATCCTTACGTCCACAGGGCACCTTCTGCGCTAAGTGATCAGGAGAAGAAGGAAGTGAGGAGGCCAAGTGACCTTTTCTATCTGCGCTCTTAAAAATGAAGATATTCCAAATAAAATATGGCTCTGTGCCATTGTCAGCCAATTTTCAGCCTCATCTTAGGAGAGGCAGTGCAGTACATTGGTTAAAAGTCTGGGCTCTGTAGTTAGATTACCTGGGCTTATGTCCCATCTCTACAGCTTACCAGTTGTGTGACCTTGGGCAAGTTGTTCAATCACTCTAGGCCTTACTTTCCTTATCTATAAACTGGGGTTATTAATATTATCTACCTCATTGATTGTTAAAGGACTCATTGAGCTAATACACATTGTTCGAGGTCGTCAGGCACTCACAGCATACCTTATTTAACACTGAAACCCCAGAATCCAGCATAGTGCCTGGTACGTTGGAGGAGCATACTGAATGAACAAGTCTAATACACAGGCTGGTATAGCAGTAAGTGACTGACAAAGCACTCATAAGGGATATGGGCAGGCTAGGTGTCATCTTTTACAAATGAGGAAACCAGCACACTGAAAGGTAGAGTGACTTGCCAGAGAAAGCACAGCTATAAATGATATAAATGACAGACCTGGTTAATGCTCCTGACTCTCTCTCTAGCCCTCTGCTCTAACCACTATCTGACTCTCGATCCTATACAGGTTTTGTGGAACTCAAAAAATATCCACCTGAAAAAAGTGAACACACATAACTTGTTTAGCTCTCTGAAAAAAAAATGAATCTTACTGTAAATATCTTCAAAGAGTAACTTCAAGTTAAAACTTGAAGTTTGGAAAGTTTCTATTTTGGGGTGTGGGGAGGAAAGCAGAGGATATTTTTTGTGAGAATGCAGTTCTTTCAAAGTGAGGAAGTAACAGCAAATCATAAAGGAAAATTTTGATAGATTGTATTACATAAATATTTAAAATACTTATGTATAAAAAATCATAATTAAATTAAAAGGAAAATAAACTAAAAAATATTGCAGCAAGTATGCCAGATGGTTAAAAGTTTCAATATCTAAAGAGCTCATAGAATTTAAAACCATGGCTTCAAAAAATTGGGCAAAGGCTATAACACTTTTCAAATGAGGAGAAGCACATGGTTGGTGAACATATACAAACATTTTGACTCGACAAAAGAAGTAAGAATTTTTAGAATGATATACCAGTTTGTTGATCAAGAATACTAAGACTTTAAAGATAATGAAGGTGGAGTAAGGAAATGGCTACCCTCTTAACATATTGTCTGGAAAACAATTGCCTTAAAATTGTTGATCACCCTTGACCAAGGATTTCAATTTCTGGAACTCTATCCTAAAGAAATCATCAGAAATATGGTTAAAAACTTATACCCAAATATGTTCTTCACAGTGTTTATTAATGAACCTGAAACACTAGAAACAACCACTGTGCCCAATAGTCAGGGGATGGCTAAGTCATTTGTGGTGGGGGTGAAGCGACACAGACTAGCAGCTAGAAGCATGGATCTGGAGTCTCACCGCCTCGCTTCAAATCCTGGCTCTGCCAGTTATTAGCCCTTTAAGCTTAGGCACCTCTCCACGTCTCACTTTCCTCATCTATACACTGGGGATGACCAGAGTACCTATCACAATAGGGTAGTTTTGTGACTTAAATGAATTGATATAGGTTTACAATTCTAAAATCCTCAAAGCTTTAAAAATGTAAAGGTTTTTTAGAACTTTATTATCAGGAGAACATGATTGAATAACATAAACTAACATAACTTTATCCCACTTACTGTGACTATTTTCTACTATTATAATTGAGATTGAATCTTAACTCTTTTTCATAGTTTCACTTTCCTTGTAGAATCTCTAAGGTTCTCTTTATAAATTAATAACCGTCTTGCACATGTGAAAAGATTAATTTTGAGGGCAAAGCTAACTGGAATCAGGTATATCTACTTTGAGCTAATTTCTTGGCCAAGAAACTTTTCCACATCCTCCAGTCCAGGGCTTTCATACTTTAAGATGGGGATATTATTAACACGCAGATTGCTGAACTCCACCCCCAGAAATTCTGATTAAGTAGGTCTAGAGAGAAGTCGCCGTTGTTAGAGCTCCCAAGGTGATACTGGTGATGCTGATCCATGGACTACACATTAGGTAGCCCTGCTGTAATCCACGCTTTAATATTTTTTATGTACTAAAAGAATAAAGATTTTTATTAAGCATTGTAAGTTGCATTCAGTAGCCTTCAGACACACCACACCATAACCCATCTACAATCGGTCAAACCCAACAGCATTTCATTCTTGCACAATCCATGAGTTAGGGCAAAACTCCCTTCAACTTACAGTAAGATCCTATTCAGGTCTTGTCACGCCTTAATATTTTTTTATTAATTAATTTTTTTAACATCTTGATTGAAGTATAAGTGCTTTACAATGGTGTGTTAGTTTCTGCTTTATAACAAAGTGAATCAGCTATACATATACATATATCCCCATATCTCCTCCCTTGCATCTCCCTCCCACCCTCCCTGTCCCACCCCTCTAGGTGGTCACAAAGCACCGAGCTGATCTCCCTCTGCTATGTGGCTGCTTCCCACTAGCTATTTTACATTTGTGCCTTAATTTTTAACACCCCTTACGTTGTCTCTTTTTTTTTTTTTGCGGTACCCGGGCCTCTCACTGTTGTGGCCTCTCCCATTGCGGAGCACAGGCTCCGGACGTGCAGGCTCAGCGGCCATGGCTCACGGGCCCAGCCGCTCCGTGGCATGGGGGGACTTCCCGGACCGGGGCACGAACCTGTGTCCGCTGCATCGGCAGGCGGACTCTCAACCACTGCGCCACCAGGGAAGCCCTGTCCCTTTTAAATGTGAACATTTTCATTTCTGGAAATCTTCAACTTGCTTTTTATATTCTCATTCTCCTGTCCTCTTATTTCTGTGCTGTGCTTTTATGTCCAGGAGTAGTAACATAATAAACCTATCTATCACTTTCCAAAGCACTTTTCATGTACCAGTAACTGTGTTAGTGCTCTATTGATATCATTTTTTCACCCTTTCAACAACCCTGAAACGAGGGCATTATTATCCTAGTTTTAGAGGTGAGAAAACTGAAGTACTAGGACTCCCGGTAAGTGGGAAGAACAATGTACTTTCCATTTTACTGCCCTACCTCTTTCACACAGTGGTACATGTCACCAAGTCTCCAGTGACATGCCTTCTCAGTCCTGTCCCAGCTGCTTAGCTCCCCAATATGGAACACCCCTCACCTCAGAATCTGTCCAGATCCCATCCAGGCCTTCTATGCCAGGAAGCTTTCCTAGCTATACCCTGCCCATAGCCTACACCCCTCTGCTTCTTTTGTTATTATCTGGCCATTTATCATATGTGTTTGCATTTTCATACCAAGGGATTTTGTCTTCCTAACTGGACTTGGAACTCCTCGAAGGAGGGGCCCATCCCTTGCATCTCTCGGTCACCCTTGGAATAGCCATGGTGGGGACCGATTGCCTCCATTATCCCCCTTTCTACTCTTCTCTTTTCCTATCCCCCCAGTCTCTACCTTGTCCTTTCCTAATTTGGTAAAATCAAGCCACATCAATGAGAAGGTGAAAAATAGGCCAGGCTGAACCCTTCTTAATCCCCTTCCCTGCAGTGCAGTTGTGGGTGGTTTGCTGGTGTTTGCCCTGTTGTTCCACAGTATCATGAGAAGGAAGGTTTCCATGTGGCCGTGCACTGGGCAGCAAGGTCCCTGCAGTGCCCTTTAACCCTTGGCTCTTCTTGAGGGTTTCCAGACACCCCTCCCCTCCTTTCATATTTCCTCAAATCCCATTTCCTTTGTTTTACTTCCCAGCAAAACAAGAGTTTCGGGCTTCCCTGGTGGCGCAGTGGTTGAGAGTCCGCCTGCCGATGCAGGGGACACGGGTTCGTGCCCCGGTCCGGGAAGATCCCACATGCCGCGGAGCGGCTGGGCCCGCGAGCCATGGCCGCTAAGCCTGCGCGTCCGGAGCCTGTGCTCCGCAGTGGGAGAGGCCACAACAGTGAGAGGCCCGCGTACCACAAAAAAAAAAAAAAAAAAAACAAGAGTTTCACTCTCCATCCTTGTCTTCATTCAAGTATATGTCAAGAAGTTCTCACTTGCCCACTCCTAACTTGTACATCTTTGGAGTTACTTTCCCCCTAATGAAACCTCCTAGGGCCAGTACAGTGGGACACATTCACCTGGTCTGTACACTTTGGTTCTTTTCTCCTTTCTCCTCCCCTTTCCCCTCCTCTTTCTCCTCTTCTCCCTCCCTTCATTTCTCCCTTCCTCCTTCTGAGGTCACCGTTCCTGATATTGCTTGGTTGGTATTATCAACCCACTCTGATAGCTTACACATCTCAGGCCTTGTAAGCTTCCTTTTTTAATTTTCCCAAAACTTGTAAGGGGTCTTCAGAGCAACTGGGCCTTGTAGCAAAAGGGTGAGATTTCTGTGTTGCTTTCATTTCCTCCCTGTCCATTAGATGAAAGTACTGGTTGTGTCCGCCTCGTGGAGCTACACTGCTAAACTGACACCTGCACTAGTACATGGTTTTAGATTCAATTAGTTTTCTCATTCAGATGGCTTTTTGTGACCCATGGTTATGAGCCAGCTCCGTGGTGATCCTGATACTCTCCTTCAGTGTCTCCTATGGCCTCAATTCCTTCCCCTTGGGGCCTCATTCCATTTTTCTGGATGCTTTCAGAGTGAAACCCTAGGAAAAAAAGTCTTTCTGAGGACTGCCCTTTACTGTTTCTTTAGTGTTTCCAATGTATTAGGCATGGTGTTAAGAATCTTTTTTTTTTTTTTTTTTTTTTTTTTTTTGCAGTACACGGGCCTCTCGTTGTTGTGTCCTCTCCTGTTGCGGAGCACAGGCTCCAGACGTGCAGGCTCAGCAGCCATGGCTCACGGGCCCAGCCGCTCCGCAGCATGTGGGATCTTCCCGGTCCGGGTCACGAACAAGCATTTTTATACCTTGTTTTGTTTAATCCTGTCAAAAACTTTAGTTAGGTATTATCCCAATATGATGGGGAAACTGAGGCTTAGGAGGTTAACTGACTTGCCTGAGGTCTTATGGCCAGTAAATGGAACAGGCTAGATACAAACCTATGTCACATAATTCCAAAGCTCATAGTCAAAATTCAGTTTCTGGGAGCTTTCTTCCATCCTTCAAAAAATATAATGATTTTGCCAAAAGCTCTCACATACATCACTGTGACAGTATAAATGGGTACACCCTTTCTGGAGGGCAATTTGGCGATACATATTAAAAGCTTTAAAAATGTTCTTATCCTTTAATCTAACAATTTCCATGCCTAAATTTATACTAAGGAAATAATCGTTAGTATGTGTAAAGACTTAACCCTAAGGAAGTTCAGGGCAGCAATATGAAAAATTTGAAACAGGCTCCATGTCCAACAGAAAGGAATTGGCTAAATTAAGTAAGATACATAGAAACAGTGAAATACCAAAAAGTCATTATAAATTATTTGGAAAAAAGAATATTTGGTGGCATAGAAATGTGTTCATGATGTAATAAATAACATACTATAGGATTTCAGATATGTAGCATATATAAAAACTGTGAAGAGTCATGAGATAAAGGAGATAGAATTAAGACTGATTTTTATTTTCTTCTGGAGAAGAAAATCTCTAGATTTTCATATGTAATATGAAAATCTTTTTTCATATGTAATAATTACTTTTTTAATTGACATTGAGGGTTTTTTAAAATTTTGTATTTATTTATTTACTTTTTAATTGGAAAAATGACTGCATGTTTGAACATGCAGTCTTTGTTCACATTTACTAGTGCTCCCATTTTATACTTATAATTTCCCCCACAAACAAGCATTTCTCCAGACACTGAGTTTATCTTTGCAGTTTCTTTTATTTATTTATTTTTTTAGTGTAGGTTTTCATTCGTTTTTTTCTCATTAGCCCAGTGTGCTTTGGTGTCCTGACCAGGTCGCCTCCCAATTGCCTGTGCCATTGACTCACACTGATCTCCTGCACTCATCACACTGCCTCTCCTTCTTTCAGGCCTCAAGGCGTCTTTGCAAAGTGCCCTCATTCTTGCCTCAGCTTTTCTTTCCGCTCTCACCACTCTCATCGTCTCTCTGCTGCTTGCTTCATCAACCTCTTTGTATTCCCCTTTTCTGTTTCTGTTGGGCCCACCTGTCTGTCTCTTATCTAAGTCCCCTGCACAGGAACCTTCAAGTTGCAAACTTTCAAAGATGTGAACCTGCGTTCCATCAATGTCAGGAGTGAGTGAAACTGCATCTTGCCCTTGATCCCCTATTGCTGATGATCCTTCAGCTCTACCATCTCCCACCTCCTCTCCCTCCTCCAGTCAGTAATTCTTCTTGCCTGTTCACTCCATGCCAGCCCCTGTATGCCAGCTGCTGTACTGTACTACTGTACTTTTCAAGGTACTGTACTATAAGATTAAAAATGTTTTCTTTATGTTTTGTGTTTGCTTTTTATGTATTATTTGTGTGAAAGGTATTATAAACCTAGTACAGTACTATATAGCTGATTGTGTTAGTTGGGTACCTAGGCTAACTTGGTTGGACTTAAACGAATACGCTCTCAGAATGGAACTCGTTCAGGGATAGGGGACTTACTGTATATTCTCCATTTAGCTGGTAATCCTTGGTCTGATCATTTCAGCCTTTGATCTGGGCCTTCCATGAAGCGTTGTTTCAGGTATTTTAAAACCAAGTTCCAACAACAACAAAAAAAGAATGAATTCAATTCTTTAATGGAAAAAAAAAGTCCCAGCACACCCTGTCCTGAGAGGGGTGTAGAGTTTTCTGACTCGTGCCTTTTTCTTTAGGACCTAATCAGTTGTAGAAGGAACAGTTTAGCCTCAGAAAAATAAAATACTAAAACAAAACATTAATTAGCATTTCCTCTATAAGATATATATATATTATCCCTGACTAACCAAAACAAGAGTTCGTGACAGAGCATTAATTTCCACCTCTGGGAACGAATCCTAAGAAGATCTCTGGCAAGTGTTAAAGAAGTATTTGAAACTAGGTTAATTGAAATGTTGTTTGTAATAGTAAAAAAATAAGAAATATCTTAAATGCCCAGCAGTAGATGATTGGCTATGTACATTTTGACTCATATATACTACTATAAAGTCATTGAATATGATTATTCTGTATTTATAGCAATAAATAAACTGGGTTGCAGACTGGAATGTATAAGAGGATCCCATTTCTGTAAAATTATACATGTACGTCTGTATAGGGTCAGCAAAAGGAAGTCTCTTGATGATGAACTTTTTGGATGATTTTTAATTTTCTGTTTCTTTTGATTTCTTCTTTATACTTTTCTACATTGCTTGCATATTTTACAGTTAGCAAATTTTGTTTTTAAACAAAGAAAAATCTTAGTTTTTTTCTTAGTAAATTACATAAATAACTTCAATTTTTGATTGTTTATTTTATATTTTCCTACTGTTTACAAGGAAAACATCAAAGATCCTTTGCCTGGCTTCTTATTATGAAATCTGTCATTCATATCAGAGATAAGTTATATTACAGTTTAAAGAATAATAATAAAATGGATACCTGTGTACTTATAATTCAGCTTAAGAAAATTAATTCTTTGGAGCCTGTATGTGCCTCTAGTCAAGTCCTACTCCTTTTTCCAAAGAGGTAACGACTCCCAAATTTGTATTTCACTTTCCCTTGCCTTATAGTTTTATGAGATACATATGTTCAGTTCATTATGCTACAACTTGGTGTTACTGTAATGCACATTGTTTCATATGCAATAAGTAAATAAGGGAATTGTGTCAATATACACAGGAGTCACATTGCTTATACAGTATTTTTACCCACATGTAAATGTGCATCACCAAGGAGCAGCAGCTGACACAGAGTACACTGACACAGCTGAATGCAGCAAGCTGTGAATCTCCGTTCCCGAAGCTCATCCACTCCAGGTTTATCTCTTGGCTCACTTTGGCCTCACACCCTGTGTGGGAAGTGCTTGTTGCACATGCCTTGATCATCAGGCGTTTTGTCTGAAGGCAGCTTCCTCAACCTTTCTTAAACCTTCTCCTAAGAAGCTATCTTCCTCTTTTCTCATATTTTCAGTATTATTTATTTATTAAGAATGCAATGTATACATATGTTTATGTATAACTGATTTACTTTGTTATAAAGCAGAAACTAACACACCATTGTAAAGCAATTATACCCCAATAAAGATGTTAAAAAAAAAAAAAGAATGCAATGTATGTTGTGATTATACTAATGTGTTTATTAGGGTTTTTATTGGTTTTATTAATATTCTGTTTACAAAGTGATATAGCATTTTTTTTCATTTTTTCCATAGGAAAACAGTCCATAATCTGTTACTTTTATTTATTTATTTTTTTAACATCTTTATTGGAGTATAATTGCTTTACAATGGTGTGTTAGTTTCTGCTTTATAACAAAATGAATCAGCTATACATATACATATATCCCCATATCTCTTCCTTCTTGCATCTCCCTCCCTCCCACCCTCTCTATCCCAACTCTCTAGGTGGTCACAAAGCACCGAGCTGATCTCTCTGTGCTCTGCGGCTGCTTCCCACTAGCCACTGGTTTTACATTTGGTAGTGTATATATGTCCATGCCACTCTCTCACTTTGTCCCAGCTTACCCTTCCCCCTCCCTGTGTCTTCAAGTCCATTCTCTAGTAGGTCTGTGTCTTTATTTCCCTCCTGCCCCTAGGTTCTTCATGACCTTTTAAAAATTTTTTTAGATTCCATATATATGTGTTAGCATATGGTATTTGTTTTTCTCTTTCTGACTTACTTCACTCTGTATGACAGACTCTGGGTCCATCCACCTCACTATAAATAACTCAATTTCGTTTCTTTTTATGGCTGTGTAATATTCCGTTGTATGTATGTGCCACATCTTCTTTATCCATGCATCTGTCGATGGACACTCAGATTGCTTCCATGTCCTGGCTATTGTAAATAGAGCTGCAATGAACATTGTGGTATATGACTCTTTTTGAATTATGGTTTTTCTCAGGGTATATGCCCAGCAGTTGGATTGCTGGGTCGTATGGTAGTTCTATTTTTAGTTTTTTAAGGAACCTCCATACTGTTCTCCATAGTGACTGTATCAATTTACATTCCCACCAACAGTGCAAGAGGTTTACCTTTTCTCCACACCCTCTCCAGCATTTATTGTTTGTAGATTTTTTTTTTTTTTTTTTTTTGCAGTATGCGGGCCTCTC